>NC_082708.1:116697941-116997941 GCF_030144855.1 Hypanus sabinus
GTTATAAAACGCAAGAGCTACTGGAAACGGCACATGGTGATTCACACAGGGTTAAAGAGTCACCAATGTCCACTCTGTCCATTCCGCTGTGCACGCAAGGACAATCTGAAATCACACATGAAGGTACCTGAAGTGATGCTAATTTTTTTTTACATTTCTCAGTGCATTTTCCTGATGATTGTGGAGTAGTACAGGTACTTAAATAAAGAAAGAAATAAGTGACTGTTGACAGTTACTTAATGAGATGTCTAAATAGAACCAATCTCATTGCTGGAAATTAATTTATCCATTAAGTTCGGCTAAGAGGAGGTGGCAGTTTTAATATAAATTATCATCCTAAAACCAGAAAATTTGTGATTGTAGGTAAACTATAGATACTTAACATAAAATAGAAAATTACCACTCCCATCCAAACATCTCCTGAAAGCAGTTTTATAGACACTAGTTATTTTGTATCCTGAGAAGTAACCGTCCTAGTTAAAATCCTAAGTACAATTAATGTTAAAAAACTTTGCTTTGTCAGGGAATTCATGCAGTTGGTTTTTATCTTCACCTTTATACATAAGCATACTATCCCTATGGTACATCTTAGAAGGGGCTGATGAATGTAATGGCACAGTGTATATTTAATTGGGTAATAAGTCTGGGCATGCAGCTAACGCTTGATGCTGGTAAGTGCAATAAAAATAGATTTTTTAGTCATCAATTCAGTTAAAATTTGATCTAAAAATCAAAACTGTCTTTTTGTAAGAAACAATTGTAAATTATGAGAATGAAAATATTCAAATTGTAATTTTTGCTTGGTTCGTATGGTTTTTTTGCAGCAATTATAATCCACTTAATGATGAGTGTCATGATTTTGCCAGAAAAGATATCAAAATGAAATGAACCCGGGAATAAATTGGTGGTTCAAATGATTCAGTTTAATTTTATGGAAATAGCTAGGTGGCCTTCTGTTACCAATGTGACGAAATTACTGTTATTTCTGTATAGCTATCGCTATGAAAGTCAGCTGCCCTTTAGTTCACATGATCTAAAGTACTAAAGTCATGAAGTAATTTACTGTGCAGGATAACTTTTTAACATTTATAACATTGAAAGTTAGAAGTTGTCAGATCAACTAGCTGTGGGTACTTACTGAATGTTTCATTTACTCATGCAGCAGAATGTGGACATGCCTTTAATCACCTCAGTGTCTCCAAAATGCTTGTTTTCAAGAAATTACACTTGGCTTTCAGTAACCTTTTCAGGTTCATGCATGCATTTATCATTCTGTGCCATATGCATAATTAAAACCAAAAATGTTGGAAATACTCAGCAAGTCGGGTAATGTGTAGAAAGAGAAACAGTTAATGCTTCAGGTCAGAGAGGTAAGATCTCTGAAACATTAACTGTTTCCTGTCTACTGTCTGTAGTGAAAAAGGGTCTCAGCTCGAAAATTCGAATATCTATTCATTTCCACAGGCACTGCCTGACCTGTTGAGTTCTTCCAGCATTTTGTGGGTGTTGCTTTGGATTTCCAGCATCTGCAGACTTTCTCTTGTTTGTGAACTATTTCTTGTTTCACAGACCCTGTTCCCAAGTTTTCAGCATCTACAAATGTCCTGATTTTTCATATGTTCTATGCATATCAAAACAGTGCTCGTTCCAGTAAGCTGTAGTTTTATTTTTTTTCTAATTATAGTGGCGCAGCAAAGAGCTGCTGCCTCTTGGCTTCAGTGACCTCGGTTCAATCCTGATTTCCTGTTCCACACTCTCCCTATGATCGTGTAGGTTTTCCCTGGGTACTCTTGTTTCCTCCCACATTCCAAACGAAGGTTGGGAGGTGAATTGGCTCAAGTAAATTGCCTCTAGTGTGCAGGTAAGTGGTAGAATGTGGGAGATTGTTGCAGAGAGCATGGAAGAGTAGTGGAGAATCAGACTAATTTGTGTGAATTCAGTGTATCTAAACGACTGCCTTCTATGTCTTATGGAAACAGAATAGATAATCCAATAAATTTGGGGACAGCATTGTAATGTACTGCAAACTTTTGGATGTGATTTTAAAAATGTACATTCAGAGAAAAAAATGATAAGAATCAAAACTTTATTAAATCTGTATTTCAGGTAAATTTTCCTCTTTTTAAATCTTTATATAATGATCAAATGTTGGCACTCTCTTGTGTTCACTTGACCCAGCTCAACCCCTGCAGAGTGAAGCCTACATGCTCATTTGTTTTGTCTCTAATAGAGGTGTCCTTTTTGTTTAGTTGACACCACAAAGTCCCCTTGTTCTATTTGCTTTTCAGATGGATTGTTCTATTCTTGGAAGTGATGCTAGGTGATGTCACAGATAATCAATTTGTAGAGAAAGTTCAGACATAAAATAGTTGTAAGCTTTAAATACACTATGTTGAATGAACCGGCTGATTTGATTTTTCTTTTGTCTTCAGTTAGCTGTTTCTTTCTCTAAAACAGCACTGTTTGTTTTTTGGGGAGTGACAAGGGTAAAGGTCTGATTTAAAGCTTTTATTATGTTATTCTCTTTACAAACAACTTTGCAAATCATCAGGTTCATCAGCACCAGGACAGAGGAGAAACTTTCCACTGTGAGCTTTGCCCTTTCACCTCATCTCGCCATTTCAGTTTAAAACTCCACATGCGCTGTCATCAGCACTTTCCCAGAACAGAGGTGAAAGTCAAAGAAGAGATTACTGAATCTGAGGTCAAAAGGCTACCTTCTCATGAAACTGCTGATAAGAACGAGGGAACACAACTACTTGGGAATAAGTTAAAAATTCAGGACCATCTTTTGTATGAAACCGCAGCAGATAATTGTAAGGAAACTGCTGTTCCACTGAAGCCAGTTAAAGAGGAACCCACTGAGGAGAATGTCATCAGTATGTCACTATCAGATAGTCATCGGTTTGCCAAACGACCAGAAGCAATCCAACAGGGTACTATAAATCCATCAAAACCATCTGACTTGACAGCTACCCAGAAAGTCTTTCTCTTCAGCCAAGACGTCTCTGCAACAGATTTTCTTATGACCTTATCAGGTATTTCACTTTTGTTTGTTTAAAATGTAGCTTTTTTGGCTGTTACTTTAAACTGATGGTAACTTTTATCTCTTTAATGACTTCCTGCAGTTTTGTGATGATGTGAAAAGTTAGGATATGTCATTTATTCTTGAGTTAAAAATGCAACAATGGTTTTGTATATTTCTCTGTATGCTGTAAACCAGACCATCTAGGGGTGAAATCTGAAACACTTCTTCACACAATGTAGTTCAAGTGTGAATTACTGGCCACTGATGACTGCATATGTTGAGTCGATTGAATTTATTTTTGCCTGAGACTAACGGCAACCTTTTATTATTTTAGTATATCAATGGGAACAATGGAAATAAACTATGCTGATGGTTTACTATTTCTTTAAAAAAAGTATTATTTTTTTCCCTTATAATCAAAGAGTTGAGGAATATGTTTTGGTGCTAATCTATAATGCAAATATTGGGGGAAGTATTTTACATTAGTAAAGTTCAAAATAATTCCCCTGATCAAATGAGTCTCATCTAAAAGTGGCTTAATTCACTTGGCTCTGAAAATGAAATATTGTCAAATCGTCTGAGTAAGTTTATGGTTCTTTGAGGCATTGCAAAGATTTATCAGGAGTTATTCCAGACCTGATAACCTATAATTCTGTTTTGAATTTGTGATTGGTCAGCACTGTAAAATGCTATTATCTGTTGAGTGAAGCAGCTAGATAAGATTTGAATCTTTATTATGTTACAAAAATGATCTATCCTGATTCCAAACTTTTAATGCTTTGTCAATTAATGTTCTGGAGTGTTCAGTATATTCTTTTGAGGTATATAAATTCCAGAATAGAGATTTGAATGGGTTATACAATATTTGACGATGTAGATTTATTTTATGATAAGTTTGCTGTGAATGTTATAACACCAGATTCAGGGAGAGTTATTACCCTACAACCATCAGGCTTCAGAACCATGTGGATAATTTCACTGACCTCAACTGAACTGATTTTACAACCTACAGACTCACTTTCAAAGACTCTTTTACAATTCATGTTCTCAGTTTTTTTTGTATTTGCAGTTTCTCTTTTGCACATTGATTGTTGTAGATTCTATTCAACTTCTTTATTTTTCCTGTAAATACCTGCAAGAAAATGAATCTCAAGGTAACATAGATACCTTAGTAACATATAGTAACACATACATACTTTGATAATAAATTTACTTTGAACTTTGATATAGTTTGCTAAATATGGAACAGCAACAGAATAGAGTAATAGAGCTATTAAGTGCATCATGGAACCAATCTTGAGATTATAATTTTAGTCACTCAGTTTTACAATAATATCTGAAAAGGGTGACGTAGTTAATAAGTTATTAAATTAATTTTGCTAATTGTGTACATGAATGTATTTACAACTGTGCTTTATGATGTATAACATAGATATTGGGACAGTAATTACATCATTCTGCAGTTTAGTTACGTGTTCCACAGTGTTATTGTGTGCAGAGTATGGTTTGTTTATACATATGTAAGACAACAGTTTGTGGTCAGAATAATTCTTCCACACCTTACAAAAGTAGAATCAGTTATTTCTCATCAGAGTATATTTTTCCGGTGTTAAACCTGCACTATATACATAGCATATGAAGTAGTATAATTGTTGATTCTATGTTTTGGAATGATCTGTCTTTTGTTTTCAGAATCAGATTCAGGTTTAAAGTCACCAGCATGTGGCAGCAGTACATTGCAATACCTAATAAAACTGTATTGATGATAACATAATTGCATATATATAAAAAGTTAAAGTAAAGCAAGTAGAAATAAGTAGTGCAAAAGTAATGAGGTAGTGTTCATGGGTTCAATGTCCATTCAGAAATCTTGTGGCAGAGGAGAAGAAGCTATTCCTGAATCATTGACTGTGTTCCTTCAGGCTTTTGTAACTCATTCCTGAAGGTAGCAATGAGAAAAGGGCATGTCCTGGTTGATGGGGGTCCTTAATGATGGGTGTTGCCTTTTTGAGGCATCGCTCCTTGAAGGTGATGCTGATGCTGGGGAGACTAGTGCCCATGATGGAGCTGACTGAGCTTACAATTTTCTGCAGCTTATTTAAATCACATGTAGTGTCCTCTTCACCCTCATACCAGACGATGATGCAGCCCGTTAGAATGCTTTCCACGGTACATCTGTAGAAATTTGCCAGTCTTTGGTAACATATCAAATAGACAATAGACAATAGGTGCAGAAGTAGACCATTCGGCCCTTCGAGCCTGCACCGCCATTTTGAGATCATGGCTGATCATCTACTATCAATACCCGGTTCCTGCCTTGTCCCCATATCCCTTGATTCTGCTATCCATAAGATACCTATCTAGCTCCTTCTTGAAAGCATCCAGAAAATTGGCCTCCACTACCTTCCGAGGCAGTGCATTCCAGACCCCCACAACTCTCTGGGAGAAGAAGTTTTTCCTTAACTCTGTCCTAAATGACCTACCCCTTATTCTCAAACCATGCCCTCTGGTACTGGACTTTCCCAGCATCTGGAACATATTTCCTGCCTCTATCTTATCCAATCCCTTAATAATCTTAAATGTTTCAATCAGATCCCCTCTCAATCTCCTTAATTCCAGCGTGTACAAGCCCAGTCTCTCTAACCTCTCTGCATAAGACAGTCCAGACATCCCAGGAATTAACAATTCGTGAACCTACGCTGCACTTCCTCTACAGCCAGGATGTCCTTCCTTAACCCTGGAGACCAAAACTGTACACAATACTCCAGGTGTGGTCTCACCAGGGCTCTGTACAAATGCAAGAGGATTTCCTTGCTCTTGTACTCAATTCCCTTTGTAATAAAGGCCAACATTCCATTAGCCTTCTTCACTGCCTTCTGCACTTGCTCATTCACCTTCAGTGACTGATGAACAAGGACTCCTAGATCTCTTTGTATTTCTCCCTTACCTAACTCTACACCGTTCAGATAATAATCTGCCTTCCTGCTCTTACTCCCAAAGTGGATAACCTCACACTTATTCACATTAAACGTCATCTGCCAAGTATCTGCCCACTCACCCAGCCTATCCAAGTCACCCTGAATTCTCCTAACATCCTCATCACGTCACACTGCCACCCAGCTGCTGATGTTATTCTCAATGCCTTCATCTGTCGTTGACGTAAATTGTAAACAGCTCTGGTCCCAATACCGAGCCCTGTGGCACCCCACTAGTCACCACCTGCTATTCCGAGAAACACCCATTCACCGCTACCCTTTGCTTTCTGTCTGCCAACCAGTTTTCTATCCATGTCAATGTCTTCCTTCCAATGCCCTGAGCTTTGATTTTACCCACCAATCTCCTATGTGGGACCTTATCAAATGCCTTCTGAAAATTGAGGTACACTACATCCACTGGATCTCACCCGTCTAACTTCCTGGTTACATTCTCGAAAAACTCCAATAGATTAGTCAAGAATGATTTACCCTTGGTAAATCCATGCTGGCTCAGCCCAATCCTATCACTGCTATCTAGATATGCCACTATTTCATCCTTAATAATGGACTCTAGCATCTTCCCCACCACCAATGTCAGGCTGACAGGTCGATAGTTCTCTGTTTTCTCCCTCCCTCCTTTCTTAAAAAGTGGGATAACATTAGCCATTCTCCAATCCTCAGGAACTGATCCTGAATCTAAGGAACATTGGAAAATGATTACCAATGCATCCGCAATTTCCAGGGCCACCTCCTTTAGTACCCTAGGATGCAGACCATCTGGACCTGGGGATTTGTCAGCCTTCAGTCCCATCAGTCTACTCATCACTGTTTCCTTCCTAATGTCAATCTGTTTCATTTCCTCTGTTACCTTATGTCCTTGGCCCATCCATACATCTGGGAGATTGCTTGTGTCTTCCTTAGTGAAGACAGATCTAAAGTACTCATTAAATTCTTCTGCCATTTCTCGGTTTCCCATAACCATTTCACCCAATTTATTCTTCAACATTGTTCTTAACTATCTTCTTTCTCTTCACATACCTAAAAAAGCTTTTGCTATCCTCCTTTATATTCCTGGCTAGCTTGCGTTCGTACCTCATTTTTTCTCCCCGTATTGCCTTTTTAGCTAAGTTCTGTTGTTCCTTTAAAAACTTCCCAATCATCTGTCCTCCCACTCACCTTAGCTCTGTCATACTTCCTTTTTTTTAATGCTATGCAATTTCTGATTTCCTTTGTCAACCACTGTGGCCCCTTTCCCCCCTTTGAATCCTTCCTTCTCTGGGGGATGAACTGATTTTGCACCTTGTGCATTATTCCCAAGAATACCTGCCATTGCTATTCCACTGTCTTTTCTGCGAGGATATCCGTCCAGTCAACTTTGGCCAGCTCCTCCCTCATGGCTCCATAGTTTCCCCTGTTTAACTGCAACACTGACACCTCCGAGCTGCCCTTATCCTTCTCAAATTGCAGATAAAAACTTATCATATTATGATCACTACCTCCTAATGGCTCCTTTACTGCAAGATTGTTTATCAAATCCTGTTCATTACATAACACTAAATCCAGAATAGTCTTGTCCCTGGTTGGCTCTCATACAAGCTGCTCCAAGAGTGCATCCCGTAGGCACTCTACAAACTCTCTATCCTGGGGTCCAGCACCAGCCTGATTCTCCCAGTTCACCTGCATGTTGAAATCCCCCATAACTACTGCAACATTACCTTTGCCACATGCCAATGTTAACTCCCTATTCAACCTGCACCCAATATCCATGCTACTGTTTGGTGGCCTGTAGACAACACCCATTTGGGTCCTTTTGCCCTTACTGTTCCTCAGTTCTATCCACACAGACTCTACTTCTCCTGACCCTATGTTCCCTCTTGCAAAGGACTGAATCTCCTCAAACTCCTCATAGAATATAGCCACTGTTGTGCCTTCCTTGTAACTGTCCAGGATAGATTCTCAGAGATGCTGAGACTCAGGAACTTGAAATTGCTTACTCTTTCTACCTCTGATTTCTCTGTGGACTGGTGTGTGTTTTCTCATCTTACCCTTTCTAGCTTCCACGATCAATTCTTTGGTCTTACTGACATTGAGTCCAATGTTATTGCTGTGACACCACTCAACCAGCTGATCTATCGTGCTCCTGCACGCCTTCTCGTCACCATCTGAAATTCTGCCAACAATAATTGTGTTGTCAGCAAATTTATAGATGGCATTTGAACTGTCATGAGTGTAGAGAGAGCAGAGCAGTGGACTATGCACTCAACCTTGAGGTGCGCCAGTGTTGATTATCGGCAAGGTGGAGGTATTATTTCTGATCCACACAGACTATGGTCTTCTGGTGAGTAAGTCAAGTATCCAGTTGCAGAGGGAGACACAGAGGCCCAGGTTTTGGAGATTTTTGATCAGACCTGTAGGAATTATTGTAACTGTTGAGCTGCAGTCGATAAACAGCCCCCTGACGTAGGTATTAGGATGGTCCAGGTGATCCAAGGCTATATCTGAACTAAGATAAAGTACTGTGCAAAAGTGTGTGTGTATGTACACACACACACACACACACACACACACACACCCCCCCCCCCCCCCCCCCTAGGGTGCCTAAAGCATTTGCACAGTGTTTTTGTAATTTTATGTATTGCACTGAACTGCTGCCTTGGTGCAAAAGTAACACTGAATATAGTGCTTGGTGACAAATTTTATTTCTTGTTGGCTCTGAAATTGATTCAGACAGGAGGCAGTTGATTTTGCCTTGGAAAGGGAGACATGAAAGGTTTTGTCTTGCAGAAGCTTTGCTAGGTATTGGATTATAGATAATTTAATGACTATGAAGAACTATAGTCTGGTAAGGCAAGGCAGTAATTTCCTAGTTGCCATCTAGGTTGGTCATTGATTTATATAAAAAAAGGAAAGTCAAACAAAGAGAGTAGTAAACTATTGAACCCTGTTTTGTCATTCCGTGAGATCATGACAGTTCTCAAATTCATCTAGTTGCTTTGGAAACACATTTACTTGATTTTAGAAAGGCAAGGATACCAACCTCATAATTTCAAAATAACGCATGAGTTATCATGTACTGTTTTCTGTAGTAGAGAAGTCCACTCTACCAGCAACCTTTGAAATACTTCCTAACCCTTCTCCTGAAATGCTGGACTCTGACTTTTAATTCTTTCTCTCTTTGTTTAATATTCCATGTCTATAGAGTTTCTGTAGCTCTTCAAAATCTTTAGGATCTTAGTCAAATTTTCCTTTATAAATTAGTAACACCTTATCTCTGAATCAAAAAATTACAGATTCAAGTTCCCCTCCTGAAACAAAACTTCAGTTCCACTAGCCATTCCCTGTTGTACTAATTCCACTTCTCAGGACTATGCCATGTGTTTCAAGTACTCATCTAAATACTACTTAAATACTGTGAGAGTAACTGCCTACATCTTATCCACACTCAATACATTCCAGGTTTCAACCAGCCATTCTCTGATTGAAAACAATTCTTCCTTAAATTCCCCTGATTTGTTACCCCTTATCCAAAACCTTATATATTCTCGTTACAAATGTCTGCTGTGTGGTAAAGTTTCTCACTATCTGCCCTATCTATGCCCTTAATACTTTTGTACACCAGCTCGGTCCCCCTTCAGCCTTCCAAAGCAAGGCTCAGCCTATCTAATCTTTCTTTGTAGGTGAATGCTCCGATTGTAAATCAGGGCTTTAAACTGAACAGGAGGGTATGAAAAAGCAGAGGCAGTGAGTCGTGAGGGGGAAAATTGACAGGCGAAGTTTGACAAGCCATGGCAGAAAATGTGAGAACTACAACAAATTCAAAGTTAAAAAACTGTTTTCTTAAAAAAACCTTCAAAACTTAAGCAGCATTTATTGGAATGTGTGTAACATTTTCAATAAGATAGGTAAATTGATAGGTACATATGAACATGATGTAATAGACATTACAGAGATTTGGTTGCAAGGTAACCAGGGCTGGGTGATCAGTGTTTGTTTTGAAAGAGCAGGCCAAAAGGGAAAGGAGACAGAGGGCTGGCATTGTTACTGAGCGATGTTTTCAGAGCAATGTGAGTAGTGTATAGAGGCATTTGATAGTAATGTGGGATCAGTGTGGCTTTAAAGCATAATTAGCAGAGGTGGCAGTGAGCTTTTGCACCTCCAAAGTGTAATGTTTCTATAGAATGAAGCATAAATGGAGTGTGATTGAAAGGAATTTCAATTGTTTTGGACACATTTAAACTATAGATTGATTGGATGAATCAAATCAGCAAGAATATTGTAGAAGAATTCATAGAGTGCATCAGGGTTTGCTTCTTTGTGCAGTCTGTTACAGAATCTACTAAAGAACAAATGATTTTACATTTGGTCGTGTATAATGAGGTAGGATTAATAAAGGATTTTGTGACTAAAGGTTCACTAGGTGGCAACATCATAATATGGAGCTGCAGACAGTGTAAAGGGCTATCAAAGGATACAGGATATATATCAGTTATAGATATAGCCAGAGAAATACTAGTTGGAGTTAAATCAAAGCAAGAGCGAGGTATTTCACATTTGTAGGTCAGACGTAAAGGGAACATATGTAATTAATGGTAGGGACCTCGATAGCAATGAAGCACAGAGGGATCTTGAGGTTTATATCCATAGCTCCCTAACAGTGGCCATGTACATAGACAAGATGTTATTAAAGAAGCCTTATGTTATGCTTGCCTTCATTTCAACTATATAAAACTTCAGTTAGGTTGCACAAGGAGAATTGGGTACAATTCTGGTTGCCCCATTACAAGAAGGATGTAGAGGCTTTGGAAAGGGTACAGAAGAGTTTACCAGCATTCTGCCTTGTTTGGAGGGTAGGTGCTGTGAGGAGAAGTTGAACAAACTTGGGGTGTTTTCCCTAGAGTGGCAGAGCTGAGTGGAGGACTGATAGACTTTTATAACCTTTTGAGAGGTGTAGATGGGGTAAACAGACTCTTTTCCTCAGGGTAGAAGTGACAAGTACTGGAGGGCATGTATTTAACGTGAAAAGGAGAAAGTTTAAGGGAAAGGTGCAGGACACTTTTCTTAAACAGAGATTAGTAGGCGCCTGGAACAGGCTGCCAGGAGTAGTGGTAGAAGCAGGTGCGATAATAGTATTTAAAAGGCTGCTAGATAGGCACATGAGTAAGCAAGGAATGGAGGGGTAAGGATCAAGTAAAGACAGAAAGGATTTGGAGCTGGAGTTCCCAATCTGGGGCCCACTGACCTTTTCGTAATAGGAATAAATAGGTTGGGAACTCCTTATTTAGAGTAATTCAACATAAACTTCATGGCTGAAGGGCTTGTTCTATATGATAGAATTCCAGATGTAGTCAGGGGATGGACACCATAGAACCATTGTTTTCAGCTTGAATAAGGGCAATTATAATGAGATGGAGTTGTCTAAGCTCAGAGATGGGTTAGTAGATGAACAATGGCACATATTCAAACAACATTCATAGTTTCCAATAGGAGTTAATTCCAATTAAAAAGAGAGATTTGGTGAGAAAAGGGCACGACCTGTGATTAACAATCGAGGTCATGGGAGTTATTATAATAAAATGAAAGGTATGTGGTAACAAGGACTGGTCATATGCCAGGCAACTGGGAAGTTTTTAGGATCTAGAGAAAAAAATAATTTTAAAAAGAAACTTCTATGTAATATCAAAACGAATGGTATGTTCTGTGGATAAATGTTGGAAATGAAATGTAGGTCCACTTGAGAATGGGGCCAGAGCATTAACAACGGAAAGAAAGAAATGGTAGATACATTAGATCGATTTTTGCTTCTGTTTTGTCATGGAGAACATTCCAAATACCTCTAAGAAAGCACAGACACGAGATTCTGCAGATGCTGGAAACCTTGAACAACCCACACGAAATGCTGAGTTCTTTCAGTATTTTGTCTATGTTGCTCTCTAAGAAAACAGATGGGCAATTTTAAGTAACATGGAGGATCTTGTGATTAGGATTTGTAGAAGGTAAGCTAACAACGCTACAGGTGGATAAGTTGTTGGCACCCAATAGCCTTCCCCAAATAATTTAAAAGAAGTAGTGGACCCAACAGATGAAATTTTTCAAAACTTGCTAAGTTTCAGGAGTGTTCCAGAAGACTGGAAAATGGACAATGTGGTTGTCTCATTGAAAAGGAGCAACTCAGAATATTCATTTCAGATAACATTTAGTGATGGCAAAATGCTTGAATCAGTCATCACTGGAGGAAATAAGCAAATGTTTAGGTATGTTGAATATAATCAACACAAAAGGTGAATAGTATTTGACAAACATACACAATTATTTTGAGGATGTAAGAGGAGGAATTGATAGAGGGGAACTTAAGTGTGTAATGTATTTGCAATTCCAAAAACCATTTAATAATATGGCACACAAGAGTTTACATAAATTAAGAGCCCAGGGTATTTAAAGAATAGTTTTAACATGGATTGAAAACTGCCTGTTGCATAGAAAAGAGATCTGGAATAAGTAGGTCTTTTTCAATCTGGAAGAATATAACTAGTGGAGTACTACAGGAATCGGTTCTTGGCTCTGTTGTTCATTATCTACATTAATGATCTGGAGGAGGAAATGAAATGTAATGTTTCCAGGTTTGCTGATGATTTGGAAATGGATGGAAGGAGGTACTGTGCTGAGGGCTTTGTGATGTTTGCAACAACGTACAGAGTGACTGGGTGAATGCCTGGCTAATAAAGTTTAACGTAGGGAAATCTGAAGTCTTGCTTGCTGGGAAGAATCAATAGGTAATTATCTAAATAGAGACTAATTAAATATTCAGGGAATCTATTAAATGATCTAATGCATGAATTTACTGAAAGTTAGATGGTAGGTCTAGTAAATAGTTAAGAAGGCAAAATGGCATTTATGCCTTGATTGCTAAGGGGCTGTTGTTGAGGAACGGTGAGTTTGTGTTATAGTTGTACAGGGTATGGTGGATCCCACATCTAGAATACTATATACAGTTTGGCCTCTTACTTTAATAAGGATATAGTAGCATTAGAGGTGGTCCAAAGGAGATTCTCATCTGAGGAATTATCTTTGTGAAAGTTGTCCTGATGTGAGAGGCTGATACTTTTGGGTTTATGTTCATTCAAGTTCACAAGAATAAGAGATGAGCTTATATGATGTAACATCCTAAGAGGTATATACTGAGATGTTTTAATGAATGGGAAAGTCAAAAAAAAGGGTCACAATTTCAAAATAAGGTGAATTGAAAGGATATCTGAAATAGTCTGTCTCAGTGGGTGGTGGAGGCCAGATCATTTAAGGTGGAGTTGGATAAATATATGAAAGTAAGGGTAATGGAAATTGGTGCAGGATTGAAGCTAGCTTAGATCAGCCACTGTATTGAATGACAGGGCAGGTCACAATGACATGGTAGTTTAATCCTCCTATTTTATTGTGTTCTAATTGGAAAATTACTAGGATAACTTTCTAAAAATTAGTTGTGACTTTAGGAGTGAAGTTAGGAAATACTTCATGCATATAGTTGTAGAAGTTTTAATTAATGCTGGATTGATTATTAAATTCCAATCTGTTTTGATAATACCTTTCATTAACCAGTAATCAATAGACAATGAGGTAAAAGTAGATATATTGATCTGGGTCAGAGGTCAGACCATCTTCACAATTTGCTGATTTAGAAACAGAAAAACTACAGCACAATACAGGCCCTTTGGCCCACAACGCTGTGCCAAACGTGTACCTACTTTAGAAATTACCTAGGGTTACCCATAGCCCTCTATTTTTCCAGGCTTTGTATACCTATCCAGGGGTCTCTTAAAAGATTCTGTTGTATCTGCCTCCACCACCGTTGCCAGCAGCCCATTCCATGCACTCACCACTCTCTGCATAAAAAACCTTACCCCTGACAACTCCTCTGTACCTACTTCAAAGCACCTTAAAACTGTGCCCTCTCATGCTAGCCATTTCAGCCTATGACTATCCACATGATCAATGCCTCTCATCTATCAGGTCACCTCTCATTTACTACCTCAGTACAATTTCTTATCCAATCGACATGTTTTAGGTACTCAGTGATTGTGCATCTTCAGGTCTCAAGAGTAGAGAATTCCAAAGTTCACACCAAGAAGTCAATCCAAATGTTGTTCTTATAGTCTGACATTATTATTCTTGAGTTCGTGACTGTCAGAAAATGGCTACAATGAAAGCATTTTGATCTGCTGAGCAATGTCTTTTTTTCATATTCCCAATATCTGCATATTTTGATTTTGAGGAACTTATTCTCCTTTGTATAATTAAAATGTTTCTGAGAATTATGAGGATTTGCCTTGATTTCTGATATGCACGCTGATAGACAAATCTGTAAACCAACTGTGGGATCTGGTAATTTTTCTGATCCGCAGGTTCTTTTAGGAGTCCAAGAATGAGTGAAAACTTGTTGCTTCATGATTGTTTATTTTAAAGTTTAAACAAAGGAACAGATACAGAGCACATGAACTAAGACAAAGGCATAAGACAAGATCAAAGATGGCAATTTTTGCAGAGCCTGACACTTATATACACAGTTAAGACAAATTCCTGAGATAAGGAAGGACCAATTAAAAGCTACACAGTCATGATGTGTGTCATGTGCTAACACTTAGCCAATGGAAAGGTGACAAACTGTTATGTAACTGCTATACTGCTGTACCACCAGTTGGTGGGGACAAATACCACATTGTGAAAAATTTGAGTTAAAAATATAAAATGTGTTAGTAAAATATACAATTTTAGTCTTGTATTAATTCATCTAATACCTTATTAAAAGCAGCTGACACCAATACAAATTTTCTTTGTTTATACATGGGGAAAAAAGCAACAGTTATTTTTAGTGTAAGTATTTAAGGGTGTCTGATGCCAAAGGAACCATTGGGAAACTGTTTTCATATGCAACAAGAGTAATGTTCATAATAGGATAGCTAACAGAGTGGTTAGTGAAATAGTAAATGCTCTGCATGTATAAAGCAGAGTTATGGTCCATATACAGTGTTGTTCTAATGTGTTTTATTCTTTTAAAATTGTAGCTGCAAACCAAAAGGGGCCCTTGATTCCAAAGATTAAAGTGAAAGATGAGCCTAAGGAGAGGACAACACCTGATCCTATTCAGTCACCACGATCAGGTAATTTTATTGGGAATGAGATCCCGGCGAAGATTTTATCCGAAGTTCCTCCTGCTTCAGAGCTGTTCAACCAGGACATGTCTTGTAAGGTGGCATCAGAACTCCTGTTTAAACTATCAGGTACTTGTCCATTAACTTGGATTGCAACTGTGTAACTGCTCAATTTATTTTTCTAATACGAGCAAAATGTTTAGTTTGTTTTAAACAAATTAGTTTGGTATGTTATGAAAAATTGCTTTTTAAGATTGGAGCTAAAATCTACTACTGTAGCAAAGGGTGTGTAACTTTGAGCTCCTGGTTAAGTCATACTGTGAAGCATTTTCAGCTTCCAGTAGTCCATCAATGTGCTTGGATGCAGCGATCTCTCTGAGGTAAACCAAAGGTGTTACTGTCTTTTTAAAACGTCTTTATTTTTACGATTGCAAAACTGCTGGACATTAAGAACTTAAAGTACTGCAGATCTACCCCATCAGTGAGTTGCTTGTTAGTGGAGGAGCTGCCCTTGGTGTGGACCGTGTTGCTGCCTGCTACAGAAAGGTGTCAGAGTGGGTGCATGAAGGCAGTATGCAAGTCATCATCTTCGACATTTTTCTTGTGATTGCAAGACCCTGTTGGACATTGGTAATGTAGAATATTTAGCTGATCAGTAGTGTAGTGGCCACATCTCCATGATCTCCATCAAAACAGCTGCACCACAAGGTTGTGTGCTTAGCTCCCTGCTCTACTCACCTTACACTTGTGAGTATATGCCTCAACACAGTTCCAATAGCATACTTAAGTTTGCTGATGGACACCATTGTCATAGGCCAAATCAAAGCTGGTGAAGAACTGGCATTTAGGAGGGAAGATTGACGATCTGGCTGAGTGATGCCATAACAACAACCTCATGCTCAATGCCATCAAGACTAAATGGCTGATTATAGACTTCAGGAGGAGGAAACCAGAGATCCATGAGGCAGTCCTCGTCGGAAGAATGGAGTTGGCGAGGGTCAGCAACTTAAAATTACTACATGTTATTATTTGGGAAGACCTTTGCTGGACCCAGCACATAAATGCAATTACAAAGAAAGCACAGCAGCGCCTCTATTTAGAAGTTTATGAAGATTCAGCTTGACAAATTTCTATGAATGTGTATTGAGTGTATATTGACTGACGGGTATGGAAACTCCAGTGCCATTGAACAGGAAATACACCAAAAGGTACTGGATAAGACCCAGTCCATCACGAATAAAGCCCTCCCCACCACTGAGTACATCTACACAAAGTGGCATTGCAGGAAAGCAGCATCTATCAACAGGAACCCCACCAACTAGGACGTGCTCTCTTCTTGCTGCTGCCATCAGAGAGAAAGTACAGGAGTCTCAGGACTCTCAGGAGCAGGTTCAGGAACAGTTACTGCTACTCAGCCAGCGTCTCTTGAACCAAAAGGAGATAACTTTGCTTGCTCCATCTTTGAAATGTTCCCACAAGTTAGTACAGGTGGCCCCGATTTTTTTTCAAACGTTCACTTTATGACAGCTCACTGTTACGAAAGACCTACATTGGTACCAGTTTTCACTAACCAAAGAGAATTTTCACTTTTATGACAAAAAGATGCCCTCTTTATATGTGTGTTTACCCGAGAAAGACTACCATGACCGTGAAGCCTTGTGTGGGCAGTTGTGTGCGCACGCATGTGCGTACATATGCATGTACGTGCCGATTTTTTTTTCCTCTAAATCGATTTTGGCTTACTGCCTTCCCGATTTTGATAAGTAAAACTACACTGTACATACAATATTTCTGCTTTATATAGGCTGTATATTTATCCATATCATTCCTGCTTTTACTGTATATTAGTGTTATTTTAGGTTTTATGTGTAATTTGGTATGATTTGGTAGGTTATTTTTTTGGGTCTGGAAACGCTCAAAAATTTTCCCATGTCAATTAATGGTAATTGCTTCTTCGTTTTACGACATTTCGGCTTACAAACGGTCTCATAGGAACGCTCTACCTTCGGATAGCGGGGGAAACTTGTACTCACTTTCAAGGACTCTTCATCTCATGTTCTCAATGTTTATTGCTTATTTATTATTATTGTTTATTTGTATTTACATATTGGTTGAACAAAAGACAAGTAGTCTTTCATTGATTCTGTTATGGTTATTATTCTATTATGGATTTATTGAATATGCCTGCAAGAAAATGAATCTCAGGGTTGTATCTGGTGATGTTATATGTACTTTGATAAAAATTTATTGATAATCAATTAACTTTGAACTTAGCAGAAAGGGAGTGCGGAGTGTTTTTAATGGGATATGTAGAAGCAAGTGTGATGAAGAATAATTTCCCTGCTTGTTTTCTTCCCTCAAGTTAACTGGTCGAAATCTGCATTGTCTCTATTTTACAATCATATTGTGTTAAATGAAAGTCGAGTCATGAAAATGGACCCATTGGCCCATCGAATCTGCACCGATCTCCCATTTTACAGTCAACCTACATTCGTTTCAACTATTATTCTCACCATGTTTTCTTTGATTCACTGGGGGTTTTACCACTTCCCTACACACTAGGGAATATTTACAGTGCCCAGTTTACCTGTCAAGCTGCATTTTTTTGGGATGTAGGAGGAAAATGGATCATTTGGAGGAAACCCATAAGGGAGAATGTTTTGCATTTAATACAAGAACAATTCTTTTAATGCCTGTTATGAGATATGACAGTCCAGCTTGCTTGTTAAAATGATCCTGCTAATTTATTACTACTATGACTGATTATATTTGACAGGAAAATTATTGTGAGAGCATATAGCAATCATAAGTCTTAAGAAACTACCACCAATTAGCCACTATTTCACATTTGACTAATAGTCTTGTGGAAGATTTATCATCTCCTTGTACAATAGAGTTCTTCACTACCACCTGCTGACAGAGCCTGCTCCATTTGGATAAGCAGGACAGCACTGTGAGGGTCATGTGTTTTGATTTCTCAAGTGCCTTCAATGCCATACAGCCCTCAATGCTAGGGGAAAAGCTCCATTCAATGCAGGTTTACATTTCCATTGTATCCTGGATAATGGACTATCTGACTGGCAGATCACAGTTTGTGCGGCTTTGGAGCTGTATGTCAGATACGGCTATAAGCAACACTGGGGCCCCACAGGGAACTGTATTGGCTCCTTTCCTGTTTACCTTGAATAGCTCAGACTTTAGGTACAACACTGAGTCATGTCATCTGCAGAAGTTCTCTGATGAGTCCCCAATAGTTTGGTGTATAAGGGAGGACAGGAGGATGAATACAGGACTCTGGTGGAGGGAACATAGAAACCTAGAAAACCTACAGCGCAATACAGGCCCTTCAGCCCACAGAGTTGTGCCGAACATGTACCTACCTTAGAAATTACTAGGCTTAACTATAGCCCTCTAATTTACTAAGCTCCATGTACCTATCTAAAAGCCCCTTAAAAGACCCTATCGTATCCGCCTCTACCACCATTGCCGGCAGCTCATTCCACGCATTCACCACTCTCTGAGTTAAAAAACTTAACCCTGACATCTTCTCTGTACCTACTCCCCAGCACCTTAAACCTGTGTCCAGTTGTGGCAACCATTTCAGCCCTGGGAAAAAGCCTCTGACTATCCACATGATCAAAGCCCTTCATCATCTCGCATACCTATATCAGGTCACCTCTTATCCTCCTTTGCTCCAAGGAGAAATGGCCAAGTTCACTCAACCTATTCTCGTAAGGCATGCTCCCCAATCCAGGCAACATCTGATAAATCTCCTCTGCACTCTCTCTATGTTTCTTCCTTCCTTCCTTCCTGTAATGAGGCGACCAGAACTGAGCACAGTACTCCCAAGTGGGGTGTGACCAGGGTCCCATATAGCTGCAATATTACCTCTTGGCTCCTAAATTCAATTTCACGATTGATGAAGGCCAATGCACCATACGCCTTCTTAACCACACAGTCAGCCGGTGCAGCTGCTTTGAGTGTCCTGTGGGCTCGGACCCCAAGATCCCTCTGATCTTCCACACTGCCAAGAGTCTTACCATTAATACCGTAGATTCCGGTCTACAGAGCGCACCTGATTAAAAGCCGCACGCTCTAATTTTAGAAAGAAAATCAATTTTGTACTTGTACAGGCCGCACCGGATTTTAAGCCGCAGGTGTCCCACGTTGTAATATGAGATATTTACACAGAAAGATATTACATGTGAGGATTTTTTAACTTTTAATTAAATCCGTATGGTAACATAAACAAATACATATTGCAAATGCTTTTTTTTGAACAGTGCCTGTAACACAGCTACTTTTAAATATACATACGTATCGATAACACACAAATTACGTTGCGTATACTTTTTTACTGAACAGTGCACGAACAACATTCCAATATCTCCTAACGACTGGTAAAAAAAATATATATACTGCAGCCTACCAGGAAAAGTTATTGATCGCCTTCTTCATCTTCCTCCTGCGCACTAAAACCATCAAAGTCCTTCAGTGTCCGAATTGAACAACCTCAGGATCTCGTCACTCACTTCAGTCTGTTCGTTGTCACTCTCAATTGAGCGCACGTGGTCCTCTTCATCACGCAGCAGTCCAGCCTTTCGAAACCCGTTGGTGATGGTGGATGTTGTGACACTGCTCCACGCATTTAGGATCCACTGGCAGACTTGAGTTAAAGATGCTCTTCGCATGCGTCCTGATTTGGTAAAGGATTTCTCGCCGCTCATCATCCAAGCCTCCCACTCAACGCGCAGCGCCACTTTAAATGCCCGGTTCACGCTGATGTCCAGTGGCTGCAAATACTTCGTGGTGCCCCCAGGAATCACAGCTGGAATTGAGTTTGTACTCTTGATGGCAGCTTTCACTGAACTTACATTGTCAGCCGCTTAAAAATCACCATCTGTGGAAGCTTTAGTCCGGATGCTGTGCAGCTCAGAACACAAGTAAAATGCGTTCTCTCATGGCCACTTGTTTTCAGTGTGATGGACGAGTCACCTTTTTTATTAACAGTCCGAGTGAGAGGCAGGTCAAACGTCAAAGGTACTTCATCCATATTTATGATATCATCTGGCCCGATGGAATTCTCTGCTATCTTTGTTTGAGTGAATGTGCAGAAGTTAGCAAGTTTTTCCTCGTGGTCGGAAGGGAGCTGCTGACACAGAGTTGTGCGTACCCTGACAGACAGGCCTTTTCGTCTCATAAATCTAAAACACCACGATGGCCCACCTCTAAAATCTTCGATTTTCATTTTGGTGGCGATTGCTTTAGCCTTCAGTCTGATCTGCATGGTGGAAACACCGCGGCCGCCTGCTCTCTGTGTTAACCCAGTCTTCAAGAAAGTTTTCAAGTTCGGGCCATCTGCTATGATTACCTCTGAAAGCTTTTGTCGTCTTTTTGCATTGACTCAGTTCTTCACGCTGGTGTCTCCACCGTCTCACCATCGATTCATTTATGCCAAGATTATGTGCAGCAGCTCGATTTCCTTCTTCAACCGCCAGATTGATCGCCTTTAACTTAAAAGCTGCATCATATGCTTTTCTTCGAGTGTTTTCCATGTTGATGAGGGTGAGTACAAATGACTGATTTACAATAATTTAATTGTGAAAGTATCGTACAATTATCGTACAATTTCATTGGAGCTCTGTGAATTACTCATCAATTTTATTGGTCTACTGTTACGAGGCAAAATGTTTTTGGCGGCATGAAAAAAAAACATGCATTAGCCGCACCGTAGTATAGGCCGCAGTGTTGCCACAGTGTTCAAAGCGTGGGAAAAAAGTAGCGGCTTATAGTCTGGAATTTACGGTACTATATTCTGCCGTCATAGGACTTTGTCAAATGGTGCAAGCTGAATCATCAGCAGCTCAATATTAGTAAGACAAAGGAGATGGTGATGGACTTTAGGAAGACTAAGCCTGCATAGCTCCCTATTACTATTGTTGATGAGGATGTGGATGTGATGAGGACTTACAAGTATCTGGGGGGTGCACCTGGATGACAGACTTGAGTGACCACCAACACAGAAGCTGTGTACAAGAAGGGCCAGAGTCATCTCTCCTTCCTGTGGAGACTGAGGTCCTTAGGAGTGTGCAGGCCTCTCCTTCACATGTTCTGCCAGTCTGTTGTCGCCAGTACAATCTTCTGTGCAGTGGTGTGCTGAGGCAATGGCATTAACATGGGTGATGCCATCAGACTCAATAAACTGCTAAGAAAGGCTGGCTCTGTTATAGGAGTCAAACACTATAGGATACACTGAAGGCTCTGGTAGAACAAACAACTCTACAAAAAATCCTGAATTCTGGACAGTGTTTCTCACCATCTGCATGCCACCTTGGCTGAACAGAGAAGCACTTTTAGTATAGACTAAGACAACTGTGCTGCTCCAAAGAGCGCTAGGTGAGGTCATTCTTACCCTCGGCCATTAGACTGTATAATAGAGTCAATCTATAGCTGGGGAAGTGCTGTCCCCCTCCTGTTAGACTGTTTGTAGTAACTTATTTTTTATTCTTTCTATTTCTCTTCTAATATTTGTATTTCTGCACACGTAATGCTACTGTGACATTGTAATTTCCTTTGGGATTAATAAAGTATCTATTAATAAATATTAATACCCCATACTATGACCCACCATGTTAGTTAATATTCAGAAGTATTCAGAACTGGAATAAATGTTATTTTGTTTCAGAAAATTGTTTAGTTTTGCCTCCAGATTTGTGTTTTTACTGAAAATTGAATGGGAAATCCCAACTGATCGACAGCTGTGCAAAATAATACTCACTGACAGCTTGCCAAATGATTTTTATTTTTCTTGCCTTTACCTACCTCCACCTCCAGGAGATAATGCACAAGTGTTCTTTCTAATCTCACTCAGGATCTGTGATTTGCTGACTGAGCCATATTTATTTTGGATTCCTCATTCATTTGCAGATAGTGGGGGTGGCCATTATACTTTTAGGACTGTTGCTGTTCATATCAGCTATTTGACGTAACTGGGCAATTAAGAGTGAGATGGAATGATATGGAAGACAGACTGGACCAGGCTTGCAGCACTCTTTCCCTCAGGATATTAATGAACCAGTTGGATTATTTCCAAGCTTTTTTAAACTCAAACACTTTCTGGATTTAGTCATGTAACCAAATCATTAAGAAATCACTATGCAGTCCTCTTGTTGCAGTTGATAACTAAGCAGAGTGGCAAATTTAACTACTCTATTGAGCACACATTGATAATGCCTTTACTCATTTTTCAAAGGACAATCTCTTACCCTCACTTAATAAAGAATGTTACCATTAGTTAACATATAGATAAGCAGTATCCATTGAAGTGTGCTGCTTTCTAAAGTAGCCATTGAACTTGCCAGGTAAAGTACTTGTGTATTGGGCTTTCTTTAGTTTTCTAGAGTGGGATGTAAAATCACTAAAACCTTGTTGTTAATTCAAGATGACAGGTTGGCTGTGGAATTGATTTGTAACTAATCTGATCTCTTTTTTACCAAAGAGGTGATTGGATAAAAAATGTTAACCAGCTTTAGCTAAAATGATGGATTGTTTGCATTCAGATGCAGGGTTTTGTAATTTTTCTCCCTTCCTGAACAAAGGTGCATCAATTCTTAAATTTCCACTTTCCTCACCTTCTCAGTGTTTTACTCTAGATGGAATGTTTCCTTGCATGACGAGGTCAGAAGAAATACTTCCCATTGGTTATTTCTGCAACTCTTGCAGAATAAGTTATTTATTTAATACATGAAGTACTTCACGTACACTAAATTACTTTTTGGAATGAGGCAACAATGCAAGGGGCAGACCAGAAAACCTTTTCAAACACATAGCTACCAATAAATGTGAGCTAAGATCAGTTAATCTGTTTTCCCAAGGTAATGTTGCCGATTCTGAAACTTGGAACACTGCCAAAAAAATCTTTAACATCCATCTGAATAGGTGGTCACAGGACCTGAAGTTACATTAGATGGCAGCTTTCTCCTTTGCAGTATGCTGTCAGTAGCCCATGTGGATTATGGTCAAATTGCTTTTTGTGATTTAGCCCACAAGACAAGTACCATCTGAGCTAAACTACCATGCTTTAGGTCCTGTGAGCCATTTCAGTAAAAGAAATAGACTGAGGAAAAACATGGTACCCAATATCCAATGAGCTATAACCACGGTTGTGTGTAACCTACCTTTATAAGAAAGAACTCACAGCTGCTAGGAATAATTTTTAAGAAGTCTGTTCGTAAAGCTTAATTATTTTCATTTAGGTTTGCTCTTTTTATGTGGAACTTTCTTTTGAGCACAGAATAAATAATTTGAACTAGGTACTTGAGTTATTTGTGGTCACCAGGATGTAAGTGTTCATTTGTTGGGTACCCTTCTGAGTAACAATTCTGCATGGATCCAAATATTCAACGTCCACAATCTCTATTGCCTTGCCTTTCATAATTTCTTCTTCCCTACTTTAAAAGGAGTTGATGAATTTCTGCAAATTCTTAATACTTTCATGCATTTTTATCAGTTTTTTTCTGAATACAATTTCACAGTCTTATTGAAATGACATGTTGAACTTCAGATAATTGAATTTGCACCCACTTATTCACAAACTTGTTAAAAAATAATACTTAAAACTGATAAGTGAGGTGCTGCTTGTAAAGCAAAACAGTTGTTCAAATTATACACTCAAAGGAGCACAGCCTCATGATATTGTCATTGTGAAATTTAAGCCTGTTTGTTCATGGGTGAACCATAGTCCAGGTTTGAGAGGCAGAGAACAGTTGTCATTTGACTTTGTAAACCTTCTTCTGACCTCTAGTGGCAGAAACCAGCTATTGAGCTACAGTATGAATTTTAAGAATCAAGTTTTTGGTTCTCAATCTATAGAATGGAATATTATTTAGCTCAAACTAAAGAAGTGCCAATTTGATTTACTGTTTGATCAAATTATTCAATTATGTGGCCTTTCTCCTTGTTACAGCAAAACCTTTGCCATTTACTTCATAATTTGAATTTTCTACTGGAGTATAACACTCCAGATTAAAATAGTTATTTACATGGCATGGGCTATCATTGATCCTTGTAATAGTTTAACAATAAATACAAAGCAGCATTTTACAAGATTGGAGAACTAAATATTTGATAGCTTTTATGCATTAAGCATTTCTTTCTTTCACTCCACAGAAATCCTGTGTCATTATAGAGGTAGATGATAAACAATCCAACAATATAGTGGCAGTAACTGAATTACAAAACATCAAGATTGAAGGTTCTGGTACTCGTGTCATAAACAAGTTTTAACTTTGCAGGTTTTGCTGGAGTTTAGAAGAATAAAAGTAAATCTAATTGAATGTACAAAATTCTGACAGCTCTTAAGAGGCTGTACATGAGGAGGACGTTTCTGTTGGCTGAGAGGTGGATGGGAGGTTTCCAGAGCCAGAAGAGGCTCAGGTTATGGGTTAAGACTGAACCTATGGAATTCTCTACCACAAAAGGCTAAGGAAACTAAATTGCTAAATGTATTTAAGAAGTAGATGAATTTCTCATCACAACAGGCATTCAAGATATTTGGAGAAAGCAGCTCTATGAGACTGAGATACAGGGTCAGGAATGGTTGTAGTGTTGGAACAGGTTCAGGATCAAATGGCTTACTCCAGCTTTGGTTTTTCTGTTTGTGTTTGATTTCCAGATTTTAATTGCATATGATTTAGTTCTAAAATATTCCTTAGCCTTGCAAAAAAGAATGATTTGTAAAATATGCTACTCTTTTTGGTTCATTGGAGTGATTTTCAAGTTATTACTTTTGACAACTGTCTCTATGCTAGCTAACAGGCTTGGCCAAAAGTTCGACTTGACCATTATCCAGCAATCCCATGTGACTGCATGTGTGAAAGTGAATGAGAGAATGAAAATCAGATTCAACAGTCCTCCTAGCTTGGCACAGTTTTACCTATGTTTACAATATGAAAAAAATAACT
The DNA here is from genome assembly GCF_030144855.1 of Hypanus sabinus. Taxonomy (NCBI): domain Eukaryota; kingdom Metazoa; phylum Chordata; class Chondrichthyes; order Myliobatiformes; family Dasyatidae; genus Hypanus; species Hypanus sabinus. The sequence continues at coordinate 116,723,047 of NC_082708.1, forward strand.
GGTCAAGATAGCACACACAAAATTCTGGAGGAATTCAGCAGGTCATCTGGCAGCTATGAAAATTAATAAGCAGTCAATGTTTCGGGCTGAGTCTGTTCTTCAGGACTGGAAATAGGATCCTGCTACTAAACATATCTTTACTTCTCTCTTCTCCCACTTCCCACTTTCTGCAAGAATCATTCCTTCTGTAACTCCCTTGTCCATTTGGTCCTTCCCACTAATCTCTCTCCTGGCACATATTCCTGCAACTGACAAATACCACACATGCCCAATCACCTCCTCTCTTACCTACATTCAGAGCCCCAAACAGTCCTTCCAGGTGAGGCATGACTTCGCCTGTGAATCTGTTGGGATGATCTACTGTATCCAGTGGTCCTGATATGGCCTCCCCTATATCGGTGAGACACATTATAAATTGGGGGACCTCTTTGTCAGGTACCTCCACTCCATCCACCAAAAGCAGAATTAACTGGTGGCAAATTATTTTAATTGATATCTCCATTCCCATTCCGTCACGTCAATCCACAGCCTCCTCTTCTGCCACACTGAGGCCACTCTCAGGGTGGAGGAGCAACACCTCATATTCTTTGTAGGTAGTCTCCAACCTGGTGGCATGAACATCGATTTTTTCCTTCTGGTAATTTTTTTTTCTTCTCCATTCCCCCTTTCCTACTCTTCTATTTCTCAGTCTGGCCTCTTACCTCTTCTGAACTGCCTATCACCTCCCCCTGGTGTCTCTCCTTCCATAGTCCACTCTCCTCTCCTGTCAGATTACTTCTCCAGCTCTTTACTTTTCCCACCTACCTGGCTTTACCTATCACCTAGATCAGAGGTCGGCAACCTGCGGCTCCAGAGCCACATGCGGCTCTTTGATCTCTGTGATGCGGCTCCCCGTGGTTTGTTAGCTTTTGAAATGTAATTCGAAATTTCAAGATTATGGTGATCTTGTACAATCTGAAAACTTTGCGGAGACACCGTTTCCTGGCACATCCGAACCGGCTCACAATTAGCCACCGTTCCGACTAAGGGAGATAGCCTACGGGGGTTTGTGAGTACGTGTCTTTTGGAGCATCCGCGCCCATGGGGACGGGTTGAGGGAGGCTTTAAAGCAAGGCTGTTTAGTTCGAATAAAGTTACCTTTGACTGCAGTGTCTTTATTTTAGCACTGCGTGTAGCACACCGCTACAACGTGTTTTTTTATCACTATTAATATACATCACAACTGCCAATGCCTGACGCCCGCCAGTGCGCGCATTCTTTTAATTCTTCGATCCAAGGTAGGCTACCTACGGAGTAACCTTCAACCCAACGTCTTTTTTTCGGAGTTCAAAATGTTTTTGTTGCATGCAGAAATGTAATTTCGTTTTCTCTGCAGGAGTTCATCAATTTCATAAATGCAACACATTATAGTTTGTTTATACATAGCATAAAGGCAAAAAAAACCCGTTGTATGCAGTGTTATTTCATTTTGTGGCTCCCAGTGTTTTCTTTTCTGTGGGAAATGGGTCCATATTGGCTCTTTCAGTGGTAAACGTTGCCGACCCCTGACCTAGATTGTCCTCCTTCCCTAGCCCACCCCCATGATGAAAGGTCTGGGCCCAGAACATTGACAGTTTATTCATTTTAATAGATGCTGCCTGATTTGCTGAGTTCCTCCAACACTTCGTGTGTGTGGCTCTTGATTTGCAGAATCTCTTGTGTTTGTTGTCTGGGTACTGTACCAATATATGAAAGCATATTACAACTAGAAGTTAACATCTTAAAGGCACGGTTATAACTTTAAGAAACGAGCAGAGAAAGGATGTAAATGAAGTTACTTGTTGAAGTGGAGTTACTTTACTGTATTTTTCATGAATCAGACCTTGTATACTTCCACATTGGTATAAGTGAGGACAGTAAGATGATCCTTATTTCGCTTAAAGCCAGACACTGTTTTCTTGTTTGCAATGTTAATTCTGGAAAGTAATGATAATACTCAGCAATATTGTAAGCATTGTAGAATTGTTTGGGGAAAGCACATTTTCATCTATAAGAACTTGGTGTATTTTTCAACATTCTTCATAAACATTCTTCTCTTCTCGGCCAAAATATCAAGCCCTAGGTTGTCATTCCAAGCTGGAAGCACGTTAATCAATGTTCAAAACCCTGCAGAATTCTGTAATGTCATCTTTTGAGTCCTTAGTCTTTTTGATCAGCATGTGTTTAGAAATCAACAAGCTTAGAAACACGTCAAAGCAAACCATTCATAGAAAATCTTGTTGGACTGAGCTAGTTCTGGTTTTTGAGATGTTGGCAGGTTTCACTGGTTACTGTATGTTTTCTGATGAAACTATAAAATTCAAGTACTACTAAAACTTTTAAATAAGCCCACATTAAACTCCTACAATTGTATTTTCACCCTTTGCCTGTTGCTTTATTATCACCCAACATTGTAAGCATAATATGCTTGTATTTTCTGTTTCGTTGGAAACCAGATACTAAAACTTTTCTGCCTGAGACCCCTGTCCTATTGTAACCATTACTGAAATGTCACCAATTGCAGCAGCCTGTTGATTTAACAAACAAAACATACTGATGATTACAACTGAAAGGTTGATAGAAGCAGATTAACAGGAACTTACAAATAAGAATTGAATGTGAAAATTGGGAGTTTAAAAAAGCAATAGGCAATTACAAAGTTTGTACATGAGGAGTAGGCATAATCAGGTAATTCCTTACAAGGCCAGCCAAGATGGGCTGAATGGCCTGCTTCAGCAGTTCAAACAGGATACAGTATTGTTTGTGCAGTTATATTATTTGTACGAAATCTGTTTTTATTTCTAGCACTTTTTTTATTTCTTTCTTGATCTGTCACAGCTGAAAATAAAAAGGAACAGGGAACACAGGCCATAACAATAAAAGAGGAGCCAATGGAACTGGAAATACCCGATCCCGCATTGCCCCGACTTCCTAATCTTTCATTTAATTGCAAGGCAGTGAAAAGTGAACGGTCGCAGAATTCACCTGAAGTTGTACCTCTCACAGAAATTAAGCTTTTCACTCAAGACATATCAGTGAAGATGGCATCAGAACTTCTTTATCAACTCTCAGGTATTTGTGTTGTTGTTCAATAAATGTACTATCTTGTGCCAGAGAATAATGATTGAAGTATACTGGGAAGAGAGCAATATGCGAACATTTATTTTCTAACTTATATGCCTTTCAGATTCTCTTTATTTTGATGTTGTAATATGATTTCAGTCAGTAAGAATACAGTGATTATCATAAATTATGACCAGTACCTCATGATCACTTTCACTAAAAGGTGCTGCTATCACTAACAAGGTTGAATACCATTTAAAACATAGCTGCTTCCATGAATTTGTAGGAATCAACTATGCTGAGTTGCTTAGCTGGGACCTGATCTAAAGGCTTAACTGATTATTCTTTGCTGCTGACACCACCAATCCTCTTAGAATACATAAATATCAGTGAGTATTTTTCTTTAGCTTTTGCAGTAGTTTTCAAACTTTCTTACTATCTACAGCTTGTTGCTGGTATATTCTGCAATGACTATATTTTCATATTTCTTTTGATAGTTTTTTTTAATCAGACTTATTATAGATCCCAATCATTCATTAATTCTTTATTTCCTCTGCTCAATTATTTAAGGCATGCAGAATTCAATTGAAACAAATATGAATGGCACCTCAGCACATAGTGATATCAGAAGAAGAAGAGAGAAAAACCTTTTGAAGGTGCTTGGTGATAGTGGGTGATGTGATGGAAGCTACTATGTTTTTTTTGGAATGAACATTTAAATTATGTTTTATCTCTGCAAAATAAAAATGTCAAAACAAATAATTCCAAAACCAGAATAAAAGCCAAATCGGTGTGGTATTTCAGTTATTCATCAAATCATTTTATAAATAACTGGTAACTGCTACTTTAAAAAAAAAGTTTTAAAATCTTGTTCCAGAAACCTTGTTGATTCACTCTGTGCATGTCTGTCTTCGGGCTGGTCCAGCCAGTGTAAAGCCATATGTTCATTAGTTACTGGCTTTCTGATCATACAGTTACTGTATGTACAGTACTAATTGTTCTAATGTTCACAATTTGTTTTCAGGGATATTTTGACAGCTAAATCTGCAACAAATATCATCCTTAGTTGCAACTTCATCTGCCTTCTCTATCAGTCTGGCAGAGAGGCACGTAAGGGTTGTGGGGAAAAGGGAGCAAATAAAAGGAAAGTGTTTGCTTCATATGAGCATCTACCACGTGGATGTGAACCATTGGAATCAACTGTTGTAAAGATGTAAATATGTGAGAATGGGTGGTGAGGAAACACACATACTTTACCCTATCTCTGTCTCTTCTATTTCTTTTCCAGTAAAACGGTATCAATTTTTATAATACATTGCTTTTTCAAAATATAAATTTATCTGATGCATTTAGGCTGCTGATTGAATGCTGATAAAGAATTGAGTTGAAACATTGGCTTGTCACTCCCTACTTCAAATGCTGTCATAAACTTTTCATCACTGCTACCTTAATTAAGATGCAACACTGAAATACCTCTTAGCTATGTTTTTACGTGAAGTTTATTTGAATATGTCTGTAAAGTGCTTGTACCAGTGTGAGAGAGAGAAAAGTCCTACAGTAACTAGCATATTGCTATATTCTAGACCAATTTGCTCAAAGCTATTTTTCATAGTTTAGCCTCGTCCACAAGGAAATCCTATGAATATTATGACCAAAGCCATCAATGGAGCAACACATCCTTAAGCCCCTCTGTTAGTCGGGGTTGAGCATGGATGTTGCATCCTAGCTGCTATATGATATGGAGAGCGAGCTGTTGCCCAGGTAGCAGGTTCCCCCACTCCACACAGCTGATGGATCCAAAGGAACGGCCGAGACTGTTGCAGTTTGGCACCAGCAGTGTCACAGGAGTTACCAGCCAGCGTTGAACTCAATGAAGGACTGCCTTAGGGATTCCATCTCTGAATTTACTCTCAAAGCCTTCCTGATGAGTGGGATTAGCTGCAAAGCAACAGAGGTTTGAGATCAGAGTTTTCACAAAACTTAAAACTTTGAGCAACATAAATGATGGGAAATACTGTAGATTTGCATACTTAAACACCTCCTCCTGGTGTTAAAATTTCCCCCTTGTTATCATGCATATGGAGGGGAAGACATTGGAATATTTCCACAATGTCACCTGATTTTATTTCCAGTCATATACAGGGTCTTACAAAGGAAGCCAACAGAATGGATTTGGAAAGGTCTGTGCTTCAATATTATCAGAAAAGTCTAAAGACCAGGAAGAATATGTTCTTTGGTCATGTTTTTCCATAAAGTGCCAAAGAGAAAGGAAAATAAATCAGGATGTTTAAATATGTTTTATAAAAGACCAAAAATGGGAATTGCATAACGATGATTTATTACCATACTTACCAAACTGTTCAATTCACCTTGGGTCCTCTCCGTGCAATACAGCGCTCACCAATTGCCATCCTACCGTCCTCCCTATCACGTAATACTGCGCTCACCAATTATCGATGGCCTTCCCTATCTCTCATCAAAAACTGAGAATGGACTCAAGCATGTAAACACGGTCCTACAGTGCACTGCTATACTGGGCTGAGAGACCTCCAACAAGATTGCTACTGGGGCTGCTCAGTTACTGCCCACCACCGCGAGCACTAGCATTGCGCGTTGCACGAAGTTCAAGAAACTTTTTTTTCAATCATGATTTCTTGCAAAGCCCCTAGTGACGACCTCTCACGGAACACTATGGTTCTGTGGAATTCCTGTTGAGAAACCCTGTTGTAAATACTGCCTATGCACAGTTAAAAGTAACATTATACACTGCATAAGATTATAAAGCAAGTATGTTTGCCCTTTTGAGCTTTATCAAATAATTATTAAAAGGAAGGAAGTGGGAAAAAAAGGGCCCATTACAATTAAACCAGTCTTAGTGTGCACATGACCATTGAAACTCACCTCTTCCAAAAGCTGGTTAAGGCCATGACGGTGCCGAACCCACAGAGTACGTGAAAGCAGCCACCACAGTCCGAATACCCCTCAAAGTCCTTCTTGAATAAACTGGCTCTCTTTTAGGAGTATTATCCCTTCCTCCTTGGAGCCATTCATCTGCACAAAGCACTTGCAACAGGGACTGTCCTTCCAAAGGCATTCTGCAGCACCTTCCCTTCTGTCTCGCTCTGCATCTCCTGTCAAAAGACCCCAAACCAGACTACTGTTCACCACAGATCTCTTTGTCCTGCTCTCTCTAGAACCTTCTCCAGATGCCTCCAGCCTGATTGGCTGACACAAGATTCCTAAGTTGATCAACAGGACATGTTATCTTTATTTTTTTTTTATTTACACACGCTTCATGTCTTTCCACTGTCCGGCCAGGAGACAGCGGATCCAGCTCCGAGGCCTCATGTGACTCCGCTGCCCACGGGACGGGACCCTCCCACCTCACCCAATCCCGACACCGACATGTTATCTTTAGCCAAAACCAAAACATTCTACCACCAGGACACACTGCTTTTGCAGAAAACTACTAAAATGAAATACCTACAGCACAACCAGGGCATTACACTAGTAACAGGTAACATCTGTTCATCATTTATAGTGAGACATTCTTTTTGAGACTGATGCAAATTTAAGTGGTAACAGCTGACCTTGTATGAAGTATGAATAAAGTTTTAATTTCCTTCTATCAAGGTTACAGATATTTTAACAGAATAGGGGTAAGTTGTAGGTTGTTGATGTTTTATTGTACAGTTGATTAGAAGAAAAATAGCAAGGAAAAGATGTATCCAAGTTTTAAAGAGAATTATCAGTTTACTTATATTAATAAATAGAAATTGTACATCTGTTTGCTAAATAAAATGATATCCTCAGCTTTTCCTTGGTTACATTTTGAGTGGCATGTGATAGAAATACAGTTTTTATATGTTAACAGGAGTTTACAATTTTATTTCCATCAACAGTAGATAACAAAATAGATTAACGTACACAGATTTGTGGGAATGAGACCTGCTCTTGGGGTTTCAAAACTGGCCTTTGTTCAGCACGGCAAGGGCTTGGCCTAAGAGCTCCACTTGGCTTCAGAGGCCTGGGATCTTGTGGCTCTGGAAATAGGGGAGGGGGGCAGTGTATTGGAGGTCAGTCCCCCTGCAGGAGATTGGTGTGTTGTTGGAGAAGGAAGCTCTCTGGCTGTGTGCCCAGAGACCCAAGAACTTTGGGCACAGAGCACGGAAAAAGCAATGCAATGGACGTTTAACATTGTAAACCAGCAAGTTGTTTGTTATGTCTCCCATCTCGCTGTAAAACGGAGACAGCTCTTTCTCCCTTATTAGGGAGACATAGAGTCTGTGGTATGTTGAATGTTGTATGTGAACAATGTAATCTTTGGAGTAACTGCAAGTCTTTGTCTTTGCTGATGCCTTGCTCGTGCTTGGTGGCGGGTGCCGATGCTTTGTTTGCCGGTGGGGGGAGGGAGGATTGTTGCTCGCTGCCGTTAATGCGCAGGAGGGAGGGGAGCTGGGGGGGGTGAAATTTGGGGTTCTAACCTTTAACTGTCATCCATTCTTTGGGGGCAGTCCTCTGTTTTTGTGGATGGTTGCGAGAAAAAGCATTTCAGGATTGTATACATTTCTCTGACATTAAATGTACCTTTGAAACTTTTGAGATTCTAGGATGACACGATGCTGAAAATAATCATTGCAGTGCTGCCTAACGATTACTGTACTGGCTTATCCAGGGTTGTATACAGGTGTAACATTACTTAAGCATTTGAATTCTATTTCTTGAGAACAAACCCTCGGGCTTGATGTGGTTTTAATGATTCTGTTTAGTTCATTTGTAACCTTTTACTCACTGGTGAATCTGTGCTCCTGGATCATTTTTCACAAGTATCCCCAAGGACTGTCTGTAGGATACTGGAGATGTCTGAAATTGTATGTAGAACTCTGTTTCTGTGTTCAGGAACCAGCATCCTTTAATGTGACATTCAGCTCGATCAGAAACAAGACTAAGTGATGCTGCCCATTCAGTGAATGATTAATTGCAAGGCTGGCAGTTGGAAAGTCTCATGGCTACCACACAGAGACTCCTGCTGCAGGCAGGCATGTTCATGTTGTAATCCTGGAAGGCTTCCTGACTGCTAAGCCTGCTGTTATTATTTATGACCTAATCCATTATCAAGTGAGAACGCCTGATGCACCATTGCAATGAGAAGGGTCATTGTTAAGTGAGCCATTGAAGCGTAGTGATAGAAAATATGTGAATGTTCATTTTGCCAAGAAAAATGAAAAGAAGGATATTATCTAAATGGTGAGAACTTGAAAAGCTCTGAGGTGCAGAGGGATCTGGCAGTCTCGGTAAATATTAATAAGAGACTAGTATGCTTATATCGCAAGTAATTAATTAGGAAAACGAACAAAGTTATTGTTGCAAGGTGAATTGAATAAAAGGTAGGGAAATATGCGTCTGTTATGTGGAGCATTGTTGAGAACACATCTCGGGTTCAATTAACAGCATAGTACTATTTAAGGAAGATTATTAATTCATTAGAAGCAGTATAGTGGAGGAGAAAGACTACCATATGTAGTCAAAATGCAGGGATGAGGTTACAATTAGACCTTGTTAAATGGCCAAATTGTACTGATGGACTGAATAACCTACTCCTATTCTGAGGTTGTAAATTAGTATAACGGTGATAAATTGGGAAGCTCCATTAAAGAATATGACAGTGGACAGGCAATGACTAACTCAATTAATTTGTAACACATATGTTTTCCTTTGTACCATACAGACACAACACAGAAAGTGGTCCCATGGAGTAAGGGAGAAATTAAAGGTGGTATTAAATCTCAAAAAAAATATTTTAAATATGTTGGGGGAAAAGTAAGTTTGAGGATTTGAAATGATCAAGAGATGAATAAAGGCAGGGAAAATAAACCATGAAGGTAAACTAGCAAGAAATGTGACAGACTCTAAGTGTTTACAGCTATAATAAAAGGGAAAGACTGTTGAGTTCTCTTACACAGATGGGATCTTATTTTGGGGAATGAGCAAATGTCAGGGGAACTGAACATGCTCTTCATTGGAGAAGACATAAAAAACTGTGCGGCAATAATGGAAACTCAAGGGTTTCCACTGGTGGAAATGAGAAAACAAGGGAAACTGGTATTAGTGGAGCAATACTTGTAGTGAGTCTGAAAAGTAATAAAATTCCAGAAACCTGATTGGACACCCCAGATTCTTGAAAGAGTTAGCTATAGATGTGGTGGATATTCTGAATATCTTCTAAAATTCTACAGGTTCTAAAATGATTCCTGCGAATTGTAGGTAGACAAGTTTGAGAAAAGAGGGAGGGAGGGAGAGGGAGAGAGAAAAAATGGGGAACAATAGACCTCTTGTTGGTGATTAGGAAAATGCTAGAATTTGGAAGTGCTATCAAGAGACTTAGAAAATAATATTACACTTGAATTAAGTCGATGTGTATTTATAAAAGGGAAATCATGTTTGACTAATCTATTGAAGTTCTGTAAGGACGTATCTAGTGGGGTAGAAAATAGATTTTGCAATAGATGTGGCAAATTTGTAATTTGAAAGTAGGCCCGACACACGTGGTTGTTGAACAAGATGTGGAAGGAGTGTCCTGTAGCAGCGCAGATTGTTTGTTAATGGGTTAAAACCAGAGAGATTGAATAAATAGGTTTTCTTCAGATGATTAGGCAGTGACTTGTGTAGTACAGCAGGGATAGGTGCCCATACCCTAATTATTTGCAGTCTATATTGATTGAAGCTAACATTTCCAAGTTTTTGATGTGCAATACTAAGTAAGAATGTGGCTAGCGATGAGGCTGAGTGAATATACAACAATGGGAGTTGTGGGACTGTTGAGAAATGAGTTTTTCCACTTTAGCAGAAGAAGAACAGAAATGCTGAAACACGGCATATAGCTGCAACATAACCAATCCCATTTTGTCAAAACTATTCAATGGAGTACAGTCCATCCAGTTTTATACTAAAAATGATACCATTCTTTCATTAGCCCAAATTCAGACAGTTAAACTGGCAGAATTTCTCAGCCTAACCCAATAGAGCATCACAATAGAGGTTTGTTGTCACTGTCATTAGTTGTGGAATTTGTTATTATGTGGCAATAGTACAGTGTAGGTATAACAATGATAAACACCCAGTTTTCCCCAGAAATATGAACAGGTTCTAAACATGATAAAGCAGACAGGTAGAAAACACATTCTATAAGCAAGAACTTGAGAATGTTGTTGTTATTTGTGGAGGCCAGATCCCATTATGTAGCTTGCAGGACAAGTTATGTGTTGGAATTTTGCCCCGCAAATAACGACATTTTCAGTTTCACAACTGATCCTATTTTGGAAGACACAGTTGTAAAATTTCTGGCCTGGTAGAAGAACAAGACATGACAGAAACGTTGAAGAAGCAAAAACATTGAAGAAACAAGAAGAAACATTGGAGCGTAGAAAGTTGAGGGGGGATTTGATCGAGGTATTTAAAATTTTGAGAGGGATAGATAGAGTTGACGTGAATAGGCTGTTTCCATTGAGGGTAGGGGAGATTCAAACGAGAGGACATGATCTGAGAGTTAGGGGGCAGAAGTTTAAGGGAAACACGAGGGGGTATTTCTTTACTCAGAGAGTGATAGCTGTGTGGAATGAGCTTCTTGTAGAAGTAGTAGAGGCCAGTTCAATTGTGTCATTTAAGGTAAAATTGGATAGGTATATGGACAGGAAAGGAGTGGAGGGTTATGGGCTGAGTGCGGGTAGGTGGGACTAGGTGAGATTAAGAGTTCGGTACAGACTAGGAGGGCCGAGATGGCCTGTTTCTGTGCTGTGATTGTTATATGGTTTATATGGTTTATAAACATGATATAATGACAAATGAACTTGGTCAAAAATTAAACTGAATAATAATATACAGAAAGTAATTTCAATAGTCACTTCACAACTGGTGAAATGGGAGAAGCTATCGGTGTCATAAATAGTGGATAAACTTATCAACTTTGATGTCATGCTTATTGAACTGATTGGAAATTCTGGCTAGCAACAAATGACTAGTTGTTGAAACTGTTCCACACTTGTGCAAGATCTGATCATATTTCCAAAATCTGGACATGAGTATGTGTTGTATTTGCAAGAGCACCACAAGCCTGGGACTTCATCCAGAAGGCACTAATACAGCTATAGAACGATGCCAAGAGATGCACTGCTGTTTTCTTGTGAGAACGTGGGTAGCCAGAGTTATCACTGACTTTGAGAAATGGCTTGTATTATAGCATCTTCATATTCAATTTTATTTTTATATGTTAGGTAAATATATTTAGTGTGTAGAAATTGAGTCAGCAGAGAGGTGCAGATACTGTGCTGCTCTTATAACACATGACTGAATGGAGTGAGTTTTTCAGTCTGGAAATTGTGGTGCCAAACAGAACTTCCACCCTTCAGCTGTTTAAATTCAGTGTCTGAAGCTTTTAAAAATGTTGATCAAATGCCATGTAGGTATAACAGAAGGTAATGTACCATGTTTTACTAGGAGCATTTCAGGTGCTGGGCTTCTCTACCAATTGATGCATTGTTGTTGCTGAGACTTTATTCACTGATTCCAGGGTGAGTAGAACTCTGGGATCAAAACTCTGCATCCAACTGAGGCTGTGCAGGGTCCATGGGTAGCGACTCCAGACCGTAAAACTGAAAGATCTGGCCCTATGTGTCTATCTACAGGGCTTAATTGAGAATTAAATGCATAAGGTGAAAAGAGACGTGTTCAGCTAAAAGTAAGCAAAATTGGTGTTCATTGTGGGAAACCAAGAAGCATTCTCTTTGCATCTGAGAAAGAAATTAAAATGTTTTCTTAGAGGAAATTAGGGAGAAAAGGGACTTGGGAATGCATTGCACAAATTAAAAAAGCTGATGGAATGAAGATTGTTCAGAATATAAAAATGAGGAAGTAATGTTTTAGTCAGAGCCTTTTATCAGACCCCACATGCTCAGTTTTGTTCATCACAACTTAGGAAAGATATAATAGCCTTAGAAGTGATGAGGTAGAATTTTAAACATGAAGAATTTTGTAAATGCTGGAAATCCAAAGCAACACACACAAAATGCTGGAGGAACTCAGTAGGTCAGGCAGCATCTATAGAAATGAATAAACAGTCAATGTTTTGGGCTGAGACCCTTTTTCAGGACTGAAAAGGAAGTTGGGGGGGGGGCACCAGAAAGAAACTAAAATTTTGTTAGGACTTAAATTCAGAACAAATGGTAGGTCTTTCAGAATTTAAATCAGTAAGGACTTTAATTCTAGTGTACACCTGATTTAATTAAAAATTTTCAAGACCTAGGTGGATTTTTTTTTGATGGGTAAAGGCCTCTATCAATATATAAGGAGATGGGATTAAACTAAATGACAGGACAGTAAAAGAGTTAAATCACTGTTCTCATTTCTGATCTTAAATTGGCATGTTCTTAAATTTTGTATTTGTGCTTTTAAGTCACAAACAGCAAACAAAAATAATTTCTTCAGACTTTTATTTAAAATCAAATGCATTTTGTAATGCTTTGGTTCTGTTTTGTCCCTTTGTAGAAAAAGTAAGCAAAGCACAAGAACAAGGAAAGGAAGCTTCAGAGTTGAGTAGTAGCAAGTAAGTATCATTGTTTTATTCCAATTTCAGTGCACTTCTATCTGCATGGAAAAATTGCTAATTAACAGAATCTTTCCACTATAACAAAATTGCTGGAAATGCTCAGTAGCACCTATAGAGAGAAATAGAGCTAATATTTCAGTTTGTTGGCTTTAATCAGGACTAGAGCTGGCCAGTGATGTTGTGGTATCTGCACTGGATTTTGGGGCGAATGGTCCTGGCTTCAAATCAGGCCAGCTCCTTTCCCTCTCTACCCCTCTCTGCTTTTCACAGGGATCGTTCCCTCTGTGACTGTCTGGTCCACATGTCCCTCCCCACAGATCTCCCACCTGGTACTTATCCCTGCAAGCATAAGTGCTACACCTGTCCCTACACTTCCTCTCTTACCACCATTCAGGGCCCCAAACAGTCCTTCCAGGTGAGGCAACACTTCGAGAAGGGTCACGGCCCAAAACGTTAACTGCTCATTTCAACAGATGCTGCCCAACCTGCTGAGTTCATCCAGCTTGTTATTACATCTTGAGGCAACACTTCACTTGTGAGTCTGTTGGGGTCATCTATTGCATCCGGTGCTACCAGTGCGGCCTCCTCTACATCGGCGAGAACCGATGCAGATTGAGGGACTGCTTCGTCGAGCACCTCCACTCCATCCGCCATAACAGACAGGATCTCCCAGTTGCCACCCACTTCAACTCTGCTTCACATTCCTATTCGCATATGGCCTCCTCTACTGCCATAATGAGGCCAAACTCAGGTTGGAAGAGCAACATCTCATATACTATCTGGGTAGTCTCCAGCCCCTTGGTATGAACATCAAATTCTCCAACTTCCGGTAATTTCCTTCATCTCCCTTCCCCCATCCCACTTTCACTCTGCCTCCTCTTCCAGCTGCCTATCACCTCTCTCATGGTTCTGTCTTCTACTACCCATAGTACTTTCCCCTTGCATTCCTTCCCCTCCCCCACCCCTTGACCTTTCCTCTTATTGGTTTTTCACTTGGCACCTACCAGCCTTCTCCTTCCCACCTTCCCCCCTTCTTCTTTATGGGGCCTTTGCCCCCTCCTTCTTCAGTCCTGACAAAGGGTCTCGGCCTGAAACGTTGACTGCTCGTCTCCACGGATGCTGCCCGACCTGCTGAGTTCATCCAATTTGTTTGTACGTGTTGATTTGACCACAGCATCTGCAGTGTAATTTGTGTTCAGCTCCTTGCCTGCTTAAGCGTTGAGCTAGCACCCTGGCCTCATTTTTTTTTTTAAAAACAGACAAAAATGGTAAAGAAATAGCAATGTTGCCACCCGATGCACCTCAAGGTGCAGGAAGGAACAACAATGTAGAATGCTGCAAGTCTGGTTCACTGGGGTAGCTGCATGGACTTGGCCAAGTGCCGGGGTGTCACCTGTTGGAGCCACGTAGGAGGGGAGGTGCCGGAGGCAGTGTGGCGTAGCTGGTCCGTCCCAAAAGTGCTTGGTGGATGATAAGCTAGATTGTGTGCTTGTGTGCACGCATGCATTCATCTACAGACTCCTGACGACCTGTTCCTGCCAACGACGTCCTTGCACCATCAATGGATATGTCACTCAGGGACTTAACAGTATATTATATTTTTTCTGTGAATGTGTGTTTACTGCTGCCTTATGCGCTATGTGTGCCTTGTGCTGTGTATGACTGTTGGCACTGTGTTTTGCACCTTGACTCTGGAAGAATGCTGTTTTCATTTGGCTGTATGCATGAGTATTCATGTCTGGTTGAATGATAAATCATTCAACTGGTAGATGCCAGATGCACCACAAGGTGTGGAAATGAACAATAATCGGGACTAGGAATGGTTGAAAATCAGATGTTTTAAGTAGCAAATGTCTGTAGTAAAGTAGAGAGCAAGAGAGTGAATGACTCAAGTGGTAGAGATAATGGTTGTAGCTATGAGAAGGTGATTAGGATTTATAATCACAGCTGATCTGTGTGGATGGAATGAGATCGGGGAGAGGAGGAAAGTGCTAGAAACTTAATGCTAGAAATAGAGAAGGTTATTTATGAAACCTTGGGCTTGGTTCTGTTTCTAGTAGTAATGTATCAGTGGTATGGAACTAGTTCCGATGAGTTCTAACTTAGTGTCATTTAATGAAGTTCAGGAGCTTAGTGATCCATTGTCTTGTCTGAAAAAGGGTCCAGGATGGCAGCGGTACTGCGTCCTAAGTTCTGATCAATAATTTGATTGAATCTTGAAGAAATGGAGATTTTTAGTCAGTAACTGTTAAAGCACTATTTAACATCATGTGTTTACTAGCAAAGGGCAAGCTGAAAACTGGCCTTTATCTCAGTGATTAAAACCTCTTATGAAAAGGCATAAAATCTATCATAATCTGTGAGAATGTCACTTGAAAAATGCAATGGAATTAAATTCAGTTTTTGTTACATTTTAGTGGAATTGTGAAACTGCATTATTTTTACTCTCTTCCTCCAGCTAAATTTGATACTACACAGGCAAGCTTGTTGCTATTCAACTACCTCCTATCATTTTACATTTGATAGCAACAGTGTTTTGAAGCTGTGGCACAGATAGAGGACAAAACTGTGGCAAAGATAAAAACCAAAACGTTACTTTGAAAGGCAGGGATAAAGAGAGAAGTATGTAAAATTTTACATTGAAACAGGGCTGCGTGGCAAGTTAACCCAAAATATCCTGTCCACAGTGGCACAGCAGTTGGCAGTGTTACTGTGCCACTCAAGGGACCCGAGTCCCTCTGGTGCTCCGGCCTCTGGTGCTGTCTGTGTATATATTGCACATTCTTAGTGTGTGTACTGGGTTATGTAAGGGTTCCTTCCCTGAGAACAGTCTTTAAGCTGATGTCTCCTCAAGTCTGAAATATCCATTGTGTATGGTAACCTGTCTGTATCATATCACTTGCTATAATTATTTTATTTAATTTTACATTCACCCTAATACTACCCTTAATTAAACTGTATCCAGTCATTAATGGACATCACAAAATATCTTACCCTGAGAAGGACTTTACACGGGTCATCTGTAACCCTGTACAGAGAATTTTCCCGTACTCTCTGGATTCTTTTTACATTCCAAGATCAGGTAGTTGTGGGTTATTTAACTACTGTGAGTCCTCTAACGTTGATGGTGGAATTAGGATCAAGTTGATGAACTTGTGTCAGAGAAAATATTACCAGAAGTAAAATGGGAAAGTGGAATTGTGCTAAAAGCTGGCATTTACTCAATGAGCGATGAGCAAAATGACCACCTCCTATGTTTCAAGAAATAAAAAGTCGAAGATTCAGGATGACCCTAGTTGAAATCTAGAAGAACACTGACTGCCCAGCTGTCATGCTTTGTGCCTCAGTTAGACTCAGCAAAACAAACAAATGGCCTAATATGACCATGGCACTTCCAAAAGGAATGTTGCATTTATATAATGCTTTGCAGTAAGTGTCTAAATATAAACACAAATCAAGTTTGATAAATTACCTGCAGTATGCTATCTGCCTATAGTTGATTTGCAGTTCAGCATAACAATGCAATAGTGTGTTTCTATGCATAACCCATCCGTTTATTATAATGATTCAACACTTGCTTACATGGAGCTTTCACTTATGCTTAGTCAACCGTTTGCCGATACCGTTTTAAAGCCATACATGAATTGTTTTTTTGTTGTAACAACTTAATATAGAGTATGCAAGATCCCTCTCCTTTGAAAGCTGCTTCTGGACTGATGTTTTAGGCAATGACAAATACTAGATCATAGAACAGTACAGTACTGGAACAGGCCCTTCAACCCACAATGTTGTACTGAACCAATTAAGTTAGTGATCAAATGGCAAATTAAACTAATCTCTTTTATGGACAACGGCCATATCCTTCCATTTTTCTCTCATTGATATGCCTATCTAAACTTCTCTTAAAAGTTCCTAATGTTTCTACCTGTACCATTACCCCAGCCAGTGCATTCCAGGCACACAGTACTCTACATAAAAGTAACTTCCTCCCCTCATCTCCTCTGAAATTGCCTGCCCACTGATATTAGACATTTCAACCCTGGGAAAAAGATACTGTCTCCGTTTACTCTATCTATGTCTCTCATAATCTTTTAAACCTTAGCCTCAGATCTCGCCTCAGCCTCAACCACAGCAGAGAAAGCAACCAAGTTTGCCCAACCTCTCATTATAGTACATGTCCTCTCATAATTACCCTTTACCAGGCAACGACCTGGTAAACTTCTTCTGCACCTTCTGCAAAGCCCTGACATCCTCTTTATAATGGGGCAACCAGAACTGTATGCAACCATCCAGACATGGCCTAACTAGAGTTTAATAAAGCTGCAACATAACTTCCTGACCTTTGAACCCAGTGCCTCAACCAATAAAGGTAAGCATGGCATATGCTTTCTTAACCACCCTGTAAACCTGTATAGCCACTTTCAGGGAGCTGTGAACTTGGGACTCCAAGATCCCTCTGCTCATCAACACTGTTAAGGGTCTTGTCCATAACAGTGTACTGTATCTTTACATTTGACCTACCAAGCTGCAACATTTCATATTTAGCTGAGTTAAACACTGTCTGCTATTTTTCTGTCTGTATCTGTAGCTGATCTGTATCCCATTGTAATCTCTACCAATCTTCAACACCATCCACAACACCAACAATCTACAAACTTACCAACCCTCCTATTTACATTTTCATCCAGTTTGTTCACATGCATCACCAGCAGCAGAGGTCCCAGTGCAGATCCCTGTGGAATAGCACTAATCAAGCACTCCAGCTTTGACCACCACTTTCTGTCTTCAATGGACAAGCCAGTTCTGATTCGAAACAGCCAATTAAGATTCCGTGTATCGTACTCTTCTGGATGAGCCTTCCATGAGGAATCTTGTCAAACATCTTACTAAAATCCATGTTATCAACATCCACAGTTCTACTTTCAACATTCACCTCTTATCGTCAAAGGAACTCAGTCAAATTAGCAAGATACAACTTGCTCTGCACAAGGCCATGCTTGCTCTCTCTAATTAAGCCATAGATTTCCAAATGCTCATAAATCGTATTCCCAAAAATTCTCTTCAGTTGCTTTCCTACCACTGGCATGAGACTCACCAGTCTATAGTTACCAGGATTATCCTTGGTTCCTTTAAATAATGGAACAAAATAGGCTACTCAGTAGTCCTCCAGGACCTTGCCTAGAGGACACAAAGATATTGGTCAAGGCCTCAGTAATCTCTTCTCTTGCCTCTTAACCTAAGATGTATCCCATTAGGCTTTCACCTTAATGCTCTTTATGAGACCCAGTACTACCTCCTGCTTTGCCTCAAAATGCCCTTGCATATCAATACATTGTTGATCTCCCTAACCCCAACGTCCTTCTCCTTGTAGATGTAAAATACTCATTAAGGACATCGTTCACATGCTAGCACCCAAGCAAATGTACTTCCCTATATCCTTGAGTGGTCCCAATCTTCCCTAGTGATCTTCGTACTCATGTATGTATAGAATGCCTTGATTTCTCCTTAAACCTACTTGTCAAGGACTTTTCATGGTCTCTGCTGTCTTTCCTAATTACCTTCTTGAAATCTTTTCCGGCTTCTTTATAATCCTCAAGGGCACTGTTTGATTTTCTTCTTAACTAAATTCATCACTTCTCTCGACATCCAAGGTTCTCTTACCTTGCCATCTTTGTCCTTCCTTCTGACTGGAACATGTCTGTCCTGTACTCTGTGCAGATGTTATTTAAATCCCCCCACGTGTTGGATATGGAATTGCCCGTAAACGGTTTCCCTAGTTCCTGCCTAATGCTCTCGTAATTCGCCCTGCTCCAATTTAATGCTGTCTAGCAAGGTCCATACTTATCTATAGCAATCTTAAAACTTAAGGAGTTGTGATCGCTGTTCCCTAATTGTTCGCCCAGTGAAAGGTCAGTAACCTATCCAGGTTCGTTACCCACCTCCAGGTACAGTATAGCCTCTCCTCTTGTTGGTCTATTTACATATTGATTTAAGAAACCCTCCTGGGTGCACCTAACAAATTCTGAATTCTGTCCCATCTAAAGCTCTTGAACTAAGAATGTCCCACAGTTTATAATAGAGAAGGTGAAGTTCCCCATGACGACAGCCGTACTGTTTTTACACTTCTCCTTAATCTGTCTGCATACTTGTTTCTCAATGTCCAGCTGGTTATTTGGGGGGGGGGAGTCTGTAGTACAATCCCATCAGAGTGATTGCACCCTTTCTATTTTTCAATTCTATCCATATAGACTCAGAGGACAAGCCCTTCATTATTGTCTCCTTTGAGTGCAGCTGAGATTCTCACCCTAAATAGTAATGCAATTCCCCTCCCCACCACACCCCTTTACCTCCCTCAAAACCCTGGGACATTAAGCACCCTTTCCTGACCCTGTGTCAAGCAAGTCTCTCTGACATCCACAACATCATAGTTCTACGTAATGATCCATACTGCAAGGTCATCACTTTTACCTATAGTCATCCTAGCACTGAAACATACACACTGAAAGCTGTCTGTCTCATCATATCTATTACTCTGTTTTTACTGGCCCTAACAACTATCTACCTTCTCATCCCTTCACTTTCTTATCTGGTGCTGTGGTTCCCATCCCCCTGCCAAACTGGCGAGCCTCCCAGTCAGGATATTGGCTCTCCTCGAGTTTAGGTGCGACCTGACCCTCTTGTACAGGTCACCACTGCCCCAGAAAATGTTCCAGTGATCTAAGAACCTGAAACCCTGCCCCTGCACCAGGTCCTTTGTCACTCATTCATCTGTACTATCATGCTATTCCTGCTCTGACCAGTACCGAGTAACCCAACATTGCTACCTTGGAGGTCCTGCTCTTCAGCCTCTTTACTAACACCCTATACTCACTGTGTTGGACCTCTTCCCCCGTTCTACTTACGTCAATGTTGCCAATGTGCACCACTTTGGATGCTCATCCTCCCCCCTGAGAATATTCTGCAGCTACTCTGAGACCTCCTGGACCCTAGCACCTGGGAGGCAACACACCATCCTTGCTTATCTTTCATGGCCCCAGAATGTCCTTTCTGTCCTCCTACCTATCTCTGAGGCTCAACCAAGAAGAGTAAGGCAGTCGGCCACAGTACCCTGGTTGCTATTGCTGTGTCCTGATAGATCATTGCCGCAGCAGTATCCAAAAGGGTGTACTTGTTGCTGAGGGGAAAGGCCATAGGGGATCCCTGCACTGACTGCTCACTCCCCTTACTTCAGATGGTCATCCATCTACTAACTGAAGCCTGCATTCTGGGTATGACCACCTCAGTAAAAGTCTCATCTATGAGGTTTTTGGTCTCCCAGATGGTCCTGAGTACACTTAGCTCCAGCTCCAGTTCCTTGACCTTGTCAGTCAGGAGCTGAAGTTGGGTGTGTTTCTGCAGGTGCAGTCATTAGAGAGACAATTAGGTAACTTGCAATGCTGTATCTTAAAGGTGTAATGTTGAGGCTTTATAAGGCACTGGTAAGGCCTTACTTGTGAGCAGTTTAGGGCCCCTTGTCTAAGAAAGGATGTGCTGACACTGGAGAAGGTTCAGTGGAGGTTCACAAGAATAATTCCGAGAATGAAAGCCTTACTACATGAGGATCAATTGATGGCTCTGTCCCTGTACTTATTGGAATTCAGAAGAATCGGGAGGGGGGGGGGGTAGGGGATCTCATTGAAACCTATCAAATGTTGAAAGGCCTCGATAGTGGAAGTGGAGAGGATGCTTTCTATTGTGGGGGAGTCTATGACCAGAGGGCATAGCCTCAAAATAGAGGGGCATCCTTTTAGGGAGATGAAGAATTTCTTTAGCTAGAGAGTAGTGAATCTGTGGAATTCTTTGCCACAGACAGCTGTGATGGCCAAGTCTTTATTTATATTTAAGGCAGAGGCTGATAAATTCTTGATTAATCAGGCATAAAGTGAAGGTGGGAGATTGGGGCTGAGTGGGAAATGGATCAGTCATGATGAAATGGCGGGGCAGACACGATAGGCCAAATGGTCTAATTGTTCTGTATCTTATGGTCTTATAGGAGGAGCATTCCACTGCTTTAATGTCATCCTGTCTACGCTTGTTATACAATGCCTTTGGCTCTAACTTATGTAATCAAATAAATGACTCCGAAAGAATCAGCATCCTTAACCTCTGCCTGTTCTCACTGAAGCCTTTTGAACCAAAGCCTGGCCACTCTAACATTGGCCCACTCCCACAATGGCCACTCAGCTTGAACCTAACTTCTTTTTATTGGCCTTTGCTAAGTTACTAATAACCCAAGAGATCTCCTGCGCTGCAGACAAGTCCCAACAGGCACTGCTTATTTTTTGAAACTGGCACATAAGTTATGCAAGGAAACTATTTCCAATGCTGTCTGTGATCGCTCACTCCATGTCCTAACAGGCATCACTTAGTTTTTAAAATTGGTGTGTAAACTCTGCAAGGAGCTGTCTCCAACACTCTCTGCGTTCTCCCATTCTGCAATCAAGTCCTGACAGGCACCACTAACTTCGTGGGGTTTTATTTTCCAATTGCTAGCTAGTAATTCTATCTATAATTTTTGTGCAAGTGTGTGAAGGTATAATGCCTGGCAGGAGAGAATTAAACTGGCTTTTATGCATCAGATAGTCAAATATCCAGCTAACTGGTTTGCATGAAAAAGCTAATTTATTGAACTCTTGAACAGTCATAGATTCTTTTTTATATGAAATCATTGTGTGAAATTGTGAAATGCTCTGTTAATTTTAACCAAGGTTAGATTCACACGCTGACCCTTAATGAAAAAGGATAATCTGTGTTTCCGCTACCACCCAGTTTCCTTGAACTTGTTGCTAATCGTTTAACTGCAGTTTAAGAAGTAATGTTTTAAGTGTGTAGTTAATTAAAATAGTCCATGTTAGAATCTTCATTAACAGTAATTGTTGGGGTTTGGTATTCTTTTGATGCAGTTCTTCATGTGAAGAGGTATTTAGACAATCACCATTTGTTTCAAACTTGAGAGATTCTTTATCTAATCTCCATGCAAGACCATCATCGCAAGGTAGATGTTCTGTAAAGTTTCATTTTCTGCCTATTTCATTAAATAGTTGTTGTTTTACAACTTATGGTGGTACGCTTTACATTAATCCACCAGGAATTTAATTATTAAAATGCAGTTTCCTTGTTTGTATTGAATACTTGAATGGTGTTTTTAAAATGTGTAAATTTGAAAATGAAAAGAAGTGCATGCAGACATCAAATTATGCGGGTAACAGAAAGTGCTATAACTGTATTTCTGATCCACGCGTGTAATTCTCTGATATAATTCTCCACATATATAGTTCCTTGCTACCACAAAGCATAAGTTAATTTATCTAAGAAAAATGGGTAGCTTGCAGTTTTTAACACAGGAGTCTGTCCACAATATGCAAAAGAATGGTCTCAAGCTGTAAGCTATAAAAATGGCTGCAGTTGTGATACATTTGGTGGTGTCAAAATTCTTCTGCAAGTTTATGTCTATTGTTGGCTTTATGATACTAGAAAGAAGAACTTCATTTGGCTTTAGAGCTTTTATCTTTTAAAGCTATTCAAATATGACAATATATTGGAAAATATGACAAATATGATAAATATGAATTTAAATGAAGAATATAAGATAGTGAAATAACTATCATGTGATGTCAACATTGCGTAGATTTTGTGTTATTCCTCCCTCTCTGTTAATTGAGCGTTTTCTTATGGTCAAGATATCCAACATGCTTCCTTTCTGCAGATGAAATTTATTTTGATGCATTCACAAGAATCACTCTATTTATTTGAGATATGTTAACTCTGGGTATTTTGCATGGATAATTGAGGAAAAATGAGACGATGATAGCAGTGCTATCATAAATTGCCAGTTAGCACTGTAAGGAACTTTTTGAAATAGTTTTATCAGTGCAGAGAATCTGATTGGGGGAGAGCATTGTGCTGCTGATCAGAATTAGCATTGCAGCAGTACTTTAGAGTAGGTATCTGGAGGGTTCGGCTAAGTGGGTTTATATGGATAGAATTTGGGAACAAAAGTGTGGTATTTATTTCAGGTTATGTTTTAGGCTTCCAAATAGTTAAGTGGGTATTAGGAGAACAGATATGCAGACAGAGGTATAAAAGCAATAGGGTTGTAGTAGTAGGAGATTTTAACTCTACTAATAATGACTAAATTGCCTTTGTGAAAGGGGCTCGGATAAAGTGAAATTTGTAAAATGTATCCAAGAGGGTTTTTTTTAAAAAAACAGTAAAAGTATTTTACTATCTGGAGAGTAAAACTTGGGCTTTACTGATTGAGGAATGGGGAGTGGCAAGAGATCTCTGTGGAGGGGGCTTTTAGGATTAGTGACCATTGTCGGTAAGCTTTAAGGTAGACATGGAATAAGCCAGGCTTGGATCGGGCCCAAAACTGGGGGAAGGCAGATTTTAATGGTATAAGATGAATTGGCGTGTCCCTGTAATGGTAAGAAACAAACGTTATATGGAACTGTCCAAAAGACATATATATATCTAGGGTGCCTAAGACTTTTGCATGATATTGTACTTGTCAATATGGGGCAGAGAGTCGGTTTGTATATCTGGTAGGAGCAAAAGATGTTGGGACTGGCAAGGGTAGAGTGCTGTGGGAGGGGTGTGAGACAGGTAACAAAGAAAGAATGCCGGGGCAGGGGGTGGTGCTAGTGCAGACACACCCAGCCCTGAAACACCAGGCAAGGTCATCTGATTCAATTAGTTTGTTGGTCAGAATTGGTTTATTACAGAATGTCTCTCTGGTGCTTCCTGCTCCTTCTCCTTTTCCCAAACATGATTTCCCTCTCTCTGCCCCCTTCCCATTCTCAGTTCGCAACAGAGACCCACATCAGGATCAGGATCATCACTCACATATGTAATGAAATTTGTTTTTTATGTGGCAGCAGTACAGTGCAATACATACAATTACTACAGTGCTGTGCAAAAGTCTTTGGCACCCTACCGGTATATATTTATGTACTATGACTTTTCTTAGGGAGCCTTGGTTAACAGAGGATATTAAACGTCTGATCAAGGAAAAGACAGGCTTATGTCAGGGATAGGAAATTATTACCAATTGCAGTTGTTTGAGGTTTTTAGTAAAAATAGGAGTAAACTTAAAGAAATCAGAAGAGCGAGAAAAGGACCATGAAGTGATCTTGGCAAGTAGAGTTAAGAGGAATCCTAAACATGTTATAATTATATTAGAAACAAAATAGTAGCTAAGCAAAGAGCAGCTACCCTTAGCCTATGTGAAACGAGGATATTTGAACAAGATGTTAATTAGATACTTCTTACCGAGAGACCGTGTGGAAGCTGAACAGTTAAGGGACAGGTTTGCTAATATTCTAGAGAATGTCCATATCAGGAAGAAGGAAGTGTTAGAGATAGTGGCAGGCATTATGGTAACACCACCCCCCCCCCCCCACCACCCCAGGGCCTGACAATATATCCTAGGATGCTTAGGGAGGTAAGGAAAGAGATTGTTGGAGCTCGTACTGAGAACTTTGCATCTTTGTTACCCTTGGGTGAAGTTGCAAATGATGGGAATGTAGCTAATGTTACCTTGTCCCAAAAGGTCAGTAATAATACACCTGGAAACTACAAAGCAGTGAACCATGCCATCAGTCCTTAGGGAAGTTGAGGGCAAAAGTTCTGACGTGCAGAATTTATATTCACTTGGAAAGGCTGAATTAGTGCAGGAGAGATCATGTCTCACACCTCTGAGGAAGTAGCTAAGTAAACAGTTGAAGGCAGACTGCACGCAAAGCAAGATTTACAAGGCTTTTGACAAGGTCACATTGTAGGGTGGACAGGAGTGTTATACCACAGAGCTTTGTTGACATACTGAATCCAAGAGTGGTAGGAGGCAAAGGTAGTGATGGACGGGTGTTTGATTGGAAGTCTGTAACAAGTGGTGTACTGCGGGGATCAGTGTGAGGATTTTGTTATGTAATGTATATACAGAAATCATGGATGAGAATCTCGGTGATCTGATTAATAAATTTGTAGGTAATATGAGAACTGGTGGAGACATAGATAGTGAAGTCTGTTGTCTAATATACAGCAGAACATATATCATCTGGAATATTGAGTAGAGCAGTGGCAGACAGCATTTAATCCAGACAAATATGAAGTAATGCACTTGGGAAATTAGAATCAGATTTATTATTACAATCTTAGATGACGTGGCATTTGTTTTGTGGCAGGAGTGCAGTGTAAAGACATAAAAATTATTATAAATTACGAAATAACTCATGCAAAAACAAAGGAATAATGTGATACCAAATACTTGTTGGGCATATCAGCAAGGATATAGGAGTGTTGATGAACAGAGAGACCTTCTAATGCAACCCCATAGCTCCTTGAAATGGCAACACAGATGAAGAACTGATTTTGGTATGCTTACCTTCATAGACCAAGGTATTGAGTACGAGTTGGAATGCCCTGTTGTTGATGTAGAAAACATTGGTTAGAACACATTTGAAATATTGTGTACAGTTTTGGTTCACCACACTACAGAGCAATGTGGTAAGAAATGAAGCTGAAGGTGACATAAGGATTTATGAAATTATGAAGAGTACAGATAGGATAGATAGTTAGATCCCTCATCTTAGAAAAAGCTGGTATTGGAAAGGGCCCAGAGGAGGTTCACAAGGATGATTTCAGGAATGAAAGGGTTATCATACGAGAAATGTTTGATGGCTCTAAGTCTGTACTCGCTGGAATTCAGAAGGATAAGGGGGAATCTCATTGAAATCTTTTGAATGTTGAAAGGCCTAGACAGAGTAGACGTGGAAAGAATGTCTCCCATGGTGGGAGAGTCTAGGACAACAGGACACAGCCTCAGGATAGAGGGGCATCCTTTCAAAACAGATGCAGAGGCATTTCTTTAGCTAAAGGGTGGTGAATTTGTGGAATTTGTTGCCACGTGCAGCTGTGGAGGCCAGGTCTTTGGGTGTTCTTGATTGGACATGGCACCAAAGATTACTGAAAGAAGGCTGGGAACTGGGGTTGAGGAGGAGAAAAAAAAGGATCAGCCATGATTGAATGGCGGAGCAGACTCGATGGGCCAGATGGCCTAATTCTGCTCCTATGTCTTATGGTAGTGGTCACCAACCTTTTTAAGCCCAAGATCCCCTACCTCGGCATTAGTGAAAGGCAAGATCGACCCCAGATCAATTAGTTACACGCATGTGCACTGGGGCAGAAAAGACCAGAAGTAAAACCCCGTAACCCGGAAGTAGAAATAATGTATAAACACCAGGGGTACCCACCCCTTTTTTTGCACCGCGGACCAGTTTAATATTATTAAACAATATTATTAACAATATTCTTGTGGTGGGGTGCCAATGGGCGGGGGGGGGGGCGGGGTGTTGGTGATTAACACGACCGGAATACAGTGATACTCAAAGCAGGTTCCTTACGTCCAGTCTATTCCACAATTTAGTTTTTGCGGCTCTCGGCACTTAGCTGCTGTCCCGCTTGCTCATGTTTTTTCTGCTGAAAAAACTCAGCAGGTTTGTCTCTAAGTGCGGGGTGCTTGGACTCAGGGTACCGAAGCAGTTTTGAGGGCTTCATTGCCTCATTAGACAGCCTCCGGGCCCGAACTCCAGCTCCCGCCCTCCCGCCACCAGATGCTTTGGCCAGGTGCTGCTGGTCGTGGGTGGGGTGAGAGGACAAGGTCAGGTCTGGAGGTCACCGTGCCGGGGCCGCGGCGGACACAGTCTGGAGAGAGCGATTGAGTGAGGGGTGCGACAGGGCGCACGCCCAACCCTGTTGTAGGATCTATCGGCCGACAAAGTTTGTTTCAATAGATCGCAGCGTGGTAGCTGCTCTGTTACTTACAAAACCCGAATTAGGCCATCTGCGAATATTTTAGCACGGGGTTCCCCACAAACATTTGGTGTGCTAAACAGGTTTAGAGGCAGCACCCATCTGTCCGTGCAATGGCACTTCCCGCCGGCCGCTCGAGGCCAAACAGTGATCCCTGGCATGAGGATGTCACTGTGTTTAGGCGACTGATGACTTCGCGTGGGTTCAAGTTCAACAGTGGGCATGACAGGGAATGAGGAAAAGTGCAGCTGACTCATATTGTTTCCTCGCGGCCCAGTGGTTGGGGACTACTGAAATACACTGTGTAGTGCGGGGGAGCTACATGCATGCGCACTGGGCAGAAAGAACGGAACTAAAACCCCGCAACCAGGAAACAATCTCTCAACAGTATTTGTGTATTTAGTTTTCTTTTTTTTTCCGGGATCTACTGGGAAAGTCTCAAAGATCGACCAGTCGATCGTGATTGACGGGTTGGTGACCACTACCTTCTGGTCTTTCCCCAGGCAGGGAAGTTGAGAACTAGAGGATACTGATTTAAGGCGAGAGGAAAACGATTTAAAGGAAGGGTATATTTTTCACAAAGGGAATGATGATCATCCAGAACAAGCTGCCAGGGATGTGATAGTGGCAGATACAATTAAATTGTTTAAAAACATTTGGACAGGTAATTGGATAAGAATAGCTTAAATGCTGGTCTAATGCAGATAAACAGCGTTGGTGTAGATAGACATCCAGTCAACAAGGATAGGTGGATTGTTTTATTAATTAAAAGATTCTACTAAGTTTAGACTGTTTAAGGCTCTGATCCAAGGTAACAGTTAGCAGTCAAACCTGTAGCCCAGCAAGATTTGGTACCTTCAAGAGAGGAGAGGAGAAAACATAAGGCTTAGTAAAACATTTAAAACGTGCAATGGTTGAATATCAGAATATTGTGCATTACTGATTATCACATCAGAGTGTTAGAAATGTTTTTCTTTCTTGTTAATATATATTTCACTCACTTTTTGCTATTTGGCCCCTATGTGAGTTTTATTGCCTGTGCAGCAGGCCAGTGCAACCCTCTAGGGTGTCTGTTGTGAGCCCCAGTTTAATCATTCTCTTGCTAGGTGCAATACCTTCAGCTGCCAAGGGCACAAGCTTGGGCGTTCTCTTCCCTAAACCATTCCACTTCTCTCAACTAATAAGACTCACAGTCTTTGACCAGGTTTTTTCCATGTTTAGTAAAATTCTGTGAAATGAAATGAAAAGTCTTAGGTCTTTGAAATATCTGCAGTGGTTATTTTATTAATTTTGTGTAGAGGCATAAATGTAATCCTGATGATAAAGAAAAATATTATTATTGTTAGAAGGAAATATCAGTTGAAAATATGTGAAAAATGTTGAATATCTTCAATGTATTGAAGTGGAGAAGCCCCTCTTTTTATGTTGTTATACTTTGCAGCTTTTGGAATAATGCTGATATCAGAACTTATTAAAGAACTATTATCCATTTACAGAATCGGGAAAATTACCCATTGAGTCAGGGACTGTAAATCCGCCTTGGAAATTCTGTGAGCAAGTTTTTCCCTGTAAGGTTTGTGGGAAAGTTTTTGGTCGACAGCAAACATTGTCACGACATCTTTCTTTGCACACAGGTAAGTGATAATGCCAGAGCACTGTTAGTTACTGTTGTATATAAACTAATACAAGGTTTTAAAAAAAAACACACACACACACATTGCTGTCACTAAATTTGAAAGAGCTTCTCTTGTCAGAGATTATATGTTTTGCAAGGGTGTATGAAAACTAACCACTGCAAAATATTATTTTCATAGAAGAAAGAAGGTACAAGTGTCATTTGTGTCCGTATGCTGCCAAGTGCCGAGCAAACTTAAACCAGCATTTGACAATCCATTCAGTGAAGTTAGTGAGTGGAGATTCTGAGGAAATAGCAACTGCTGTAACCTCAAACAGGTGTGATCGTAAGAACAGCCCCTATTACTACAGGTAAATTATGTTTCTGCTGTGCAGAATGCTAATTCACCTCAGTTCAAGGTCATGCTCAGCTGACGTTACTTTTTTTAAAATATTGAGCACTGAATAAACAAGATGAAAAGTAATCATTTTCATGTTGCCTATTCTTCTATCTAGCTGCCATGTTTGTGGATTTGAGACCGAGGTGAATCTGCAGTTTGTCAGCCACATGTCATTACATGTAGATAAGGAGCAGTGGATGTTTTCATTGTGCTGCAATACCTGCAACTTTTCCTGCATGGATGAAACAGAAATGAAAGCACATATACATGCAACACATGCAGGTAACCAAGGCAATTAAGTGTAGTTCTGGGTGCTGACTTAATTGGTTAAGTATGTTTTAAATTTTTTTTTCAGATAGTTTTCTCTGTTAAACTGCAATAATCACATACAGTGGCATGCAAAAGTTTGGACACCCCGGTCAAAATTTCTGTTACTGTGAATAGTGAAGAGAGGAGAAGATGAACTGATCTCCAAAAGTCATGAAGTTAAAGATGAAACATTCTTTTCAACATTTTAAGCAAGATTATTGTATTTTTGTTTTGTACAATTTTAGAGCGGGGAAAAAAGGGAAAGGAGCACCATGCAAAAGTTTGGGCACCCCAAGAGATTTGAGCTCTCAAATAACTTTTACCAAAGTCTCAGACATTAATTAGCTTGTTAGGGCTATGGCTTGTTCACAGTCATCATTAGGAAAGGCCAGGTGATGCAAATTTCAAAGCTTTATAAATACCCTGACTCCTCAAACCTTGTCCCAACAATCAGCAGCCATGGGCTCCTTTAAGCAGCTGCCTACCACTGAAAATTAAAATAAATGATGCCCACAAAGCAGGAGAAGGCTATAAGAAGATAGCAAAGTGTTTTCAGGTCGCCGTTTCCTCAGTTCATAATGTAATTAAGAAATGGCAGTTAATAAGAATAGTGGAGGTCAAGTTGAGGTCTGGAAGACCAAGAAGACTTTCTGAGAGAACTACTGGTAGGATTACTAGAAAGGCAAATCAAAACCCCCGTTTGACTACAAAAGACCTTCAGGAAAATTTAGCAGACTCTGGAGTGGTGGTGCACTGTTCTATTGTGCAAAGTAACCTGCACACATACGACCTTCATGGAAGAGTCATCAGAAGAAAATCTTTCTTGCATCTTCACCATAAAATTCAGCACCAGAAGTTTGCAAAGGAACATCTAAACAAAGCCTGATGCATTTTGGAAACAAGTCCTGTGGACTGATGAAGTTAAAATAAAACTTTTTGGCTGCAGTGAGCAAAGGTATGTTTGGAGAAAAAAGGGTGCAGAATTTCATGAAAAGAACACCTCTCCAACTGTTAAGCACAGGGGTGAATCAATCATGCTTTGGGCTTGTGTTGCAGCCAGTGGCACAGGGAACATTTCACTGGTAGAGGGAAGAATGAATTAAATTAAATACCAGCAAATTCTAAAAGCAAACCACACCATCTGAAAAAAAAAAGCTGAAGGTGAAAAGAGGATGACTTCTACAACAGGATAATGATCCTAAACACACCTCAAAATCCACAATGGACTACCTCAAGAGGCGCAAGCTGAAGGTTTTGCCATGGTCCTCACAGACCCCCAACCTAAACATCTTCGAAAATCTGTGGATAGACCAGAAAAGAGCAGTGCATGCAAGACGGCCCAAGAATCTCACAGAACTAGAAGCCTTTTGCGAGGAAGAATGGGTGAAAATCCCCCAAACAAGAATTGAAAGACTCTTAGCTGGCTACAGAAAGCATTTACAAGCTGTGATACTTGCCAAAGGGGGTGTTACTAAGTACTGACCATGCAGGGTGCCCAAACTTTTGCTTCGGGCCCTTTACCTTTTTTGTTATTTTCAAACTGTAAAAGATAGAAATAAAAAAGTAATCCTGCTTAAAATATTAAAGAAATGTGTCATCTTTAACTTTCTGCCTTTTGGAAATCAGGTCATCTTTTACTCGCTTAGCTATTCCAGTACCAGAAATTTTGACCGGGGTGCCCAAACTTTCGCATGCCACTGTAAGTATAGAAGTGCTAAGTTCTGGACATACACAGCAGTTCGAGAGAGAAATGGAAATATTTCTGGCTGATGACCTCATCTGAACAGGAAAAAGTTACGATATGTGACAAGTTACAATTAAACAGAGAGGTAGGGAAAAGGAGATGAACAAGGTACAAAGGAGCACACAGTAAAAGGATTTTGTCCAGTATGCTCTACAATGCCCAGTCAAAAGCTATTTCATTAGCTTCTGTTGAAAGGCTCTGGCTTTGTTTGAAAGGTGCAGGAGATGATAGATACAAGAGGAAGTCTGCAGATACTGGAAATCCAAAGCAACACACAAAATGCTGGAGGAACACAGCAGGTCAGGCAGCATCTTCAGTACTGAAGAAAGGTCCCTGTCTAAATCTCTTCATTTCCATAGATGTTGCCTGATCTGCTGAGTTCCTCCAGCATTTTGTGTGTGCTGCAATAGATACAGATGGATGTCCCTGTATTCTGAGGCTGTGCCCTCAGACCTGACTAATTTCCCTGACTATAGGAAATATCCTCTCTATCTAGGCCTTTCAACTTTTGATATGTTTCATTGAGATCCCCCTCTTTTGTCAGTGATTGCAGACCCAGAGCCATCGAATGCTCCTCATGTATTAGCCCTTTCATTCCCAGAATCATTTTTGTGAACTTCCTCAGAACCCTTCCCAATCTCAGGCATTGCTTTCTTAGGCCCAAAACTACTCACAATACGCCAAGTAAGGCCTCATCAGTACCTTATAAAGCCTCAGAATTGTTTCCTTGCTTTTATATTTTAGTCCTCTAAAAATGAACGCTAACGTTGCAATTTGCCTTCCTCACCACCGACTCAACCCGCAAGTTAACCTTTTGGGAATTCTGCGTGAGGATGCTCAAGTCCCTTTGCACCTTGGATTGTTGAATTTTCTGCCCATTTAGAAAATAGACTATATTTTTGTTCTTTCTGCCAAAGTGCATGACCGTGCACTTCTTGACACTGTTTTCCATCTGCCACTTCATTACCCATTCTCCTAAACTGTCCAAGTCCTCCTGCAGTCTCCCAACTTCCTCAACACTACCTATTCTAAGGAACCAGATATATCAGCATTTGGATAGAGCCCAATTAGCGATAATTTGGCTTTGTGCGTGGTAGGTTGTGTCTAACCAATCTTGTTTTTTCGAGGAAATTACCAGAAAAGTCAGTGCCAACAAGGCAGTGATGTTGTCTACATGGACATTAGCAAGGCTTTTGACAATGTACCAGTTGGAATTTGGTCAAAAAGTTCATTCTCTTGATACTCAGGATGAGGTAGTAGATTGGATTAGATATTGGCTTCACAAGAGAAGCCATAGAATAGTTAGTAGATGGTTGTCTGTCTAATTGGAGGCCTGTGACTAGTGGTGTGCGAAAGAGATCAGTGCTGGGTCCATTGTTGTTTGTCATCTATGTCAACATTCTGGATGATAATGGAGTAAACTGGATCAGCAAATTTGTGGATGACACCAAAATTGGCAGTATTAGTGGACAGCTTGGAAAGCTTTCAAAGCTTGTAGCAGGATCTGGACCAGCTGGATAAATGAGCTGAAAAATGGCAAATGGCATTTTTGATGCAAGCAAGTGTAAAGGTGACAGCAGCATGGGAGGACAAAATAGGATAGGACTGGCTTGGAGTGCAGAGGAACAGAGAAGTCAAGTAATTCTTTGAAAGTGGTGTCACAGGTAGAAAGAGTTGTAAAGAGGGCTTTTGGGACATTAGTCTTAATAAGTCCAAGTATTGAATCCAGGAGTTGGGATATTATGTTGATGTTGTATAAGACGTTGGTGAGGCCTAATTTGTCTAATTCTAGTCACCTACCTACAGGAAAGATGTCAATAAGGTTGAAAGACTGCAGAGAAGATTTACTAGGATATTGCCAGGACTTAAGGATCTAAGTCATGGACTAGATGTGCCAAATGGCCTGTTTCTGTGCTATACTGTTCTATGACTCTATGGCTTACAATCAAGTGCCCTTTGGTGAAGATAATAAATCAATTTGAAAAATTGCCATCATTTTCTAAAGTTTCCAGAGTATCTTCAGATGAATGTTTTCAGACATTTCTCTTCAACATTTTACCTTGGATACTTTGCTTCTAGCCCAGATAGCCAGAGAAAAGCCCTAGAATTTGTGTCAAATTAAACTAATGCTTTGGCTTATGGTTATACTTGTCAAAAAATCAATTCTGACAACTAATGGAAGAATTTCCTCACATCTTCACTCTGCTTTTAACATTTCTACAGATGATAAAGTCCAAACACCCTCTTGTCATAGCCCGTCCAGTGAATCCAAGGCAGCTACCACATTCTCTTCTTCATCATCATCGTCATCTTCGTTGTCTTCATCTTCAGCACTTTGCGATTCTGTCATTGAACCTGAAACTCCCCATTCAGACGTGACCACTGAAGAGCAAAGCTCTTCCTTCAACCCTGCGGTGTTGCTCACTGGGTCATCTACATCAGGATCTGAGGAAAAAAATGATAAAGGTACGGTGGATCTGTTTATTGTTTTAATGATAATGATCCAACTGAAATTTTTTTCTATTATCATACTGCATTGTAGCCTGAATTTAATGCTAATTGTCCTGAGACCCTGTCATTGATGTCATAAATTTGCAGATGCAAATGTCCATCTATGTATGAAAAGTCCAAATGGATCATGATTAGTCAGAATTTAATTAGAAGCTGACTTTTATTAAATGTCTAAATAAACATAATCTCTACTAAATTTGACAAATTACTGGTAAAAATGATGAAGTGAGCAACTTGGAAATTTGATGTCCAGTTACTAAAGGTATCAAAATGCACAAGTGGTTCATGTGTCTCAAACCCACCAATTCTAAATATTTCTTCCAGTATTAAAGTTTTAAATTTTACTGCTTTATGATAATGTATAGTAGTTAATTTTCAGTAAACACACCAGATCTATTAGGATCTGAGATCGTAATCTACATGCATACTGCATGGAATAAATGACCTAGATCTAATAATAACTCATAATCATGGTGTAAATATCATTGGAAATACAGATAGTTCACATATTCAGATCGAAACAGCTAGACTATATAAACAACTTAAATAATAGAAAAAATCCTATAATGTGACTAGTGAAAATATGTGAAATTATAATTTGCACACAAAATTTGTCCAGAACTTCCTTGTACAAGTAGTGAACATCTTTTAATTTGAAGAACTTATTTTGCTTCTTGGTGAACTTTCAAGATGAGTGTACTGATGATGCAAACTAATTCATTTCTGGATTTGCTATCAATTGAGACTTGCTCTTATTACTTGGCTTTTTCTCTCCCTGAGGAAATGTAACAGTAGTTCAATACATTTAATGCCTTAAGAAATGAGATTTTAACTATCCTCATGGAATAGCATTGAGCGTAAGCAAATGCCTCTGTGGTAGGGGCCACACTTGAATTAAGTGTACAGAGTACTTTGTTATAATGGTAAGGTAGATGATAAAAAATTAAACAAATGAAAGACATTTTTTTCATTACTTTAAATTTCATTTAATTACTTTCATTGTTTAAATTGCATTATTTTCAGTTCAGCATTGGTCAATGTTGGTTGCTCTAATTGTTCAAAAATTCATGTAGCTCAATGCATATGGAACAAACAAAAATAACTTACGATATGTTTACTTTAGAATATAATAAGTGATTTTTATTTTTAGTTATATTTC
Source organism: Hypanus sabinus (assembly GCF_030144855.1). Taxonomy (NCBI): domain Eukaryota; kingdom Metazoa; phylum Chordata; class Chondrichthyes; order Myliobatiformes; family Dasyatidae; genus Hypanus; species Hypanus sabinus. The sequence continues at coordinate 116,757,315 of NC_082708.1, forward strand.
ATTATGCCAGTGAAGTGGCTATTCACCCCATTGCGTCCATGCCAGCCCTTGGAGCAGTCCTATCTGTCCCATTCCCAAATTTATTTCCCTAAAAACCTATTCTTCACATGCCCATTAACTCCAATTTTCCTGCCACCTACCTGCACTAACCAGATTTTTCTGTAATTATTTAACCTGTCAGCATGTCTTTGATATGTGGGAAGAAACTAGAACACCTGGGAGAAATATATGGAGTCACAGGACGATCATGCAGCTTCTTGCATTTCTTGCAGTAGAGCAAATGGTTTCTTGTTCTATGAATTCATTTATGTGTTGCTGAGCTATATTTATCTTAATTATATGAAGCAGCATAATTTAAAGCCAGAAATGCCCTTGATTGCCTTTATAAACACACCATGTGTTTCACAGTGAAACTTGTGTGCTCAAAGCAATTAGAGGAGAAAGAATATTCTTCCATTGTAGCCAACCTATTTCTAAATATTTATTATGGGAAGCAATAAGAACCATGTCTACAAGATTTAATAAATGTATCTCTGGCATCAGTAATGTATGTGAACGCAGTATAACTTTGCATACATATTCATTCAGTGGGAGTTATGGGCCCATTTGGGATTTCAGCATGAAACAGTACTTTGCAACACTTGGTATAAATATAGAAACACACTCATTATATTTTAAATAATGAAAAGACTTTGTGAGGGAAAACATAGCATTCACCCTCAATCCATGAAAATGTTCTGTGATTTCGTGGCATAGGAGACATTTGAGGGATCATCATAATTTCTTAATTAAGGAATTGTTTATTGGTAAGCAGTGGAAGCGCAGCGCCAGAGATCCCAGATCTATAGCTGTCCTTAGACAGTAACTGGTTTTCAACCTCTTTAAGCAGGCCTCTTTAAGCAGGCCTACTCTTGTATATTTTAAATTTGGTTATATTCTGTTTTTGATCTAACTTATCGTTCTCATAAACGGTATTTTAACTTGCCAGTACTCCTGTGCCCACTGAACTGCATTGGCTCCCTGATAAAGAGTGCTTTAACTTTAAAGTTTTCCCCTTAGTTTTCAAATCTGCCCATTGTCTTTCTTTAACTTCCACAGCCCTATTCCCATTAAATATCTGTGTTCCCCGATCAGATCCTCTTAATCGTTCCCAACTTTTAAAAACTTTAGCTGTCAAACTCTAAAACTCCTTCCCTAAATTTCTCCTTGCTCTGTTTTTCTCCCTCTTTCTGCTGGTTAGAAAACCTCTTTGATTGAGCAATTGGTTATCAGCCTTTTCACGGTCTGGCGTTAATCTTTGAGAACAATCTAGCAGAGCACCCAGAGGTATTGCACTATGTAGTTAGATTACATGCTGTGATCCTGCAGGAGGTTGCCAGCAGAGGAATGTGAACAAGTCATACTGAGGGGAAGAGTTGATGCTTGCATTGCATTGTAGTAACCAATAAGGCAGGAGTGTATGTAGGTCCATTTCATTTGTTGCTTCCTGAAACTGTACTTGACACAGACATCATAAAATACATTTGAAGAGGAGTTGGAAGGGACAGCATCTTCAACACCTTAAAGTACAGCTGTTTCTTTTTGTATTGAATCCCTGTTTTTGTGGGACATTGCATAGTGACACACCCTTCACCTATGAAGTCAAATGAGATGAATCAATAAGATTATTTTGTGATTGCTCCCTGTTGGACAAGACTTGCATGGTTGGGATCAATACTTGTACTATAACCAGTAGCTAATCTTTGTTTGGGGTAGTGCTCACACCTTCCTCGTGCTATATGTCACCAAGGGTGGTCCTACTTCATAATTAACCTAATTACTGTTTTGTAATTTGTCACTCACTTAGAACAATGTTATTGTACGTACTGACTGTTTAAAAGATTTTTTAAATCCATTCTGTCTTGTTGTGTTCATTTGTAGTTTATAATTGTGGTGCTTGTGTTAATCCTTAGGTTTTGAGTGCATCTTCTGTAACTTTGTGTGTAAAACAAAGATGATGTATGAGCGACATCTGCAGATCCACCTCATCACCAGGATGTATGAATGTGACATCTGTCACAAGTTTTTGAAAACATCTGAGCAGCTTTTGGAACACAAAAAATGCCATAATGTTTCCACCGGAGGACTCAAGTAAGGAAAGCTGGAATCTAGACTACCATTCTTGGGATCTGACTTTTAAGGAACTTTTCTGCACTAATTCCTTGCTTAGTTTTGGTTTTGAAGCAGCTAAATCTAGACTGGCTTTAAGAAAATTGTTCCAGTATTGATTGAGAAAATTAGCCAGTTTGGGTCAGATCTACAAAAATACAGGGAAGTGGAAAATGCTGCAAATCCCCAGCATGTCAGACATCAATCTCCATAAAGAAAAAATGTTGGCCTAATGATTTATGTCAGCACTATCCTCCGACAAAATATCAGAGATCTGAAACTTAAGCTGTTTTTTCTCATTCTACACACTTTGCCTGATTTGATGAGGGTTTCCAGCATTTCCTTTTTATTTTCAACTGTTGATGTTACTGTTAAATGGTCTAAAACACTGCGATGTCCTCATAGTAATTAGTTTACTCAGAACGGGTGGAAACTTGAGAACAATGTTGACTTTTGCATACAAAGTATTGGGATTCCAGTGAGATAGTAGAAAGTTAAGATTGAAGTGGGAATTATCATTGCTAAATTGAATCTTGTTCTCATCTAGCTGCCTTACATGTGCAAATTTCAGTGAGGTTCTATAACAATGAAGTGAAATTAGAGCCATGTTGATTTACTTTCTCCATCCCCAAAGGTAGTTACAGTGCAACCACTGCTGAAAAACGAGCTAGACTAACTAGCTAGACTAGGTTTTGAAGAGAAGAATTTTTGTATTGATCTTTGGGTAAAATTTACTTAGCATTCGTCACTTTGATGTCCTTTGCTCTTGAGGATTATAATTTTTAAAATTTTTTTTCTATTTGAGTGCTTTGATTCATTCATTCAATGTTGTATCATAGGTAATCAAGTTTAGTCCAGATTTTACTGCACAGTGTTACAAAGAATGGAATGCAAAGGATAAGCAATAATGACAGCAATAACAATAACTTGCATTTATGTAGTCCCTCTAACGTAGAAAAACGTCTCAAGGCACTTTCCGGAGGCATACACAGACAAAAGTGGACATCAAGCCAACAAAGGAGATATTAAGAGGGTTGAACAAAAGATTGGTCAAACAGGTGGGTTTTAAGGAGGGCTTTAAAGGAGAGATGAAGGTGGGGTTTCAGAGAGATTTAGGAAGAGACCTTTAGATGAATAGATCTTGGCAGTTGAAGTCAGTTCTTCCAGTATGGATGAGGGCAAAAGGAAATGCACACCAGTATAAAGTAAGAGAAACTGAGTTGAGAAAGAAGGGAAAGTTTGTAAGACTGAAATATGTTAATATATGTGGGTAGTGGCTTGGAGAAACCTAAAAAGATTTAAACAAAAGGATGTAAAGTTTAAACTGAATCAACTGACCAGGAGCCAATATAGTTCAACCAGGACAGGATGAAATGAAATATGGAGTTTGTATTAAAATATGATAGTGTTGCTGCTTTTGCCAGAGGCTGCAGAGAAATTAAAGGAGGATACTATGCCAAAATGATAAAACTGGGATATCCTTTAACGCTTTGATTAGAAATGCTTCAATACTGTGATAAGGATGGAAAGTTAATCAAAGGCCTTCAAAGTAGTGCTTGCATGAAAGATGAGGTGCCAAAGCATTAGGCCATTCGGCCCATCAAGTCATGGCTGATCTGTTTTTCCTTTTAGCCCCATTCTCCTGCCTCTCCCCCACATAATCTTTGACACCCTTACTAATAAAGAACCTATCAACCTCTGCTTTAAATATACCCAGTGACTTGACCTGCACAGCTGTCTGTGACAATAAATTCCATAGATTCCTCTGGGTAAAGAAATTTTTCCTCGCCTCAGTTCTAAAAGGAGGTCCTTCCATTCTGAGGCTGTGCCCTCTGGTCCTAGACTCCCCCACTATTGCAAACATCCTCTTCATATCCACTCTGTCTAGACTTTTCAATATTCAGTAGGTCTTGAAGCAATTCCCCACTTTCTTCTAAACTCCCCTCTTTCTTCTAAACTCCGATGAGTATAGGCCCAGAGCCATCAAATACTCCTTATACATTAACCCTTTGAATAATGGGATCATTCTTATGAACCTCCTCTAGACCTTCTCCAATGCCAGCAAATTCTTTCTTAGATACGGGGCCCAAAACAGTCCACAATTCTCCAAATGTGGTCTGACCGATGCCTTATCAAACCTCAGCATTATATTCTTGCTTTTATATTCTAGTCCTCTTGAAATGAATGATAACAATGCATTTGCCTTCCTTACTGCTGAACCAAGCCTCTAAGTTGACCTTTACGGATTCTTGCACTACGACTCCCAAGTCCCTTTGCACCTCAGATTTCTGACTTTACTCCCCGGTTAGAAAATTTATTCCTTCTACAAAAGTGCATAATTATGTATTGCATCTGCCACTTCTTTGACCATTATCCTAATCTTTTCAAGTTCCAAGTTCCTTCTGCAGACTTCCTGCTTCCTCAACACTACCTGCCCCTTTAATTATACAATATCTTTTTATTGTCCACTAACTTGACCACAAAACCTTCAATTCTGTGAATCCATATTATTAACATATAATGTGAAAAGTAGTAGACCCAACAGCAACCCCCTGTGGAACACCACTCGTCTCTGAGCCAGCCAGAAAAGGCTCCTTTTATTCCCACTCTTTGTCTCCTGCCAGTCAGCCAATATTCTTAATTTGTTTAGCAGCTTCACGTTGTGAAAGGCCTTCTGAAGATCCAAGTAACAACATCCATTCTTCTTTGACTATCCTGCCTGTTAACTGCTCTAAGAATTCCAACAGATTTGTCATGTAAGAATTTCCCTGCTGACTTTGACTTTGGCTCAAGTGCCTCAAGTACCCTGAAGTATTTATTGGTAGGAGGTTGAGCATAACTGTTTTTTGAAATATGCTGGCATTTTTGAAAGGAAGAACACAGTAGTTTAGAAGAAATCTTCAGCAATGCTGACTGGTATGACACCCTGAATAAGAAACTATGTACTCATCAGTTTAGATGGAATGAAGTCCAGGAAGACAGTGGTGATCACTTGCCTTTTATGTTATGAAAAAGAGTGATAAATAGGGAAAGAAACAGGTTCACAATTAAGCGCAGGAGTAGAGAGGTGTGGCTTATTAGACAACAGGAAGAAGGAGCAAATAACAGTGCAGCTGAGAGTGATGCCTCAGATTTGGTGCTGATGTTGTCCGTGAGTTCCCTGTGCATGAAAAAGGGGAAGGAGTGCACAAAGAGGAGAAATTTAAACATTGCCAGCTTTGGAGAAAAGTAGTTGGGGTCTTGCTCTCTAGGTTGACATTGAAGTGAAGTGAACAATGTGGAATGAAGGGAATAGGCTTGACATATTTGCTTTGATCCAACAAGATATGGCCCTGGTTTTGAAACAGATCTATGACCAATGGATGAATAACCTAGATTCGCCAGACCAGGGGGAGCAATTGAAATGAGTTCTGTAGGTTTACCTTAGAGGCAAGAGCATAGGAGAGAAAAAAGTTTGCACAAATCAGCAACTAAAAAAAAATTGTACGAAATGGGAGTCAAAAGCTGGACACTTAGCCAATAAAAAAATGGATGCTAAGTAGTATAAGATGTTTTCCCAATGTTATTCCAAAAAATCTGGGAATCAGCATATTTGGAGGAGAAGATCAGCCAGAGGAACTTGGTAAAATGGGAATGGGGGAGATTAGATAATGGCGCAGACTTTCTGTAGTTGTAAAATCACTGACCACTTGCCCCAAGGCTTCATTCCTAATGCTGCGGCATGGCAGAGTACAACACAGACACCTAGCAGGCCTTGACTCCTTTTCAAATGAAAAATGCTGTACTTACATTGTTAAACTGGGAGGGTTTTAGGTGCAGCTTCCCACCTTGAGAGCTGTGGAAGTTCATGCTGCCCTGTCAGACTCTGTGGAGGGAATCCATAGGAGTAGTAGCAGCAGAGGAGAAGATATTGCAGATTGAGTACTTATTCGAAAGCCTCCAAAATCCAGAAGTTTTTTGAGCGCTGATATGATGTCACAAATGGAAAATTCTACAAGGCGCTGGGAAAGTTCCCAGATGGAACAGGTCTCTGAGAAGTAACTACAGATATATATGTAATGACAGAAGTTAATGAATAAATATAAATCACTGCATAAAGTAAAAAATGAAGATCTGGAACACGTACTGAAAGAGTGGATTCGTCAAAGTTGGGAGTGAACATATGCTGAACATGAAACATGCAAATATCTATCATGACCAACAGAATTGCAGTAATTGTGAATACTCAGCAGACTGGTTACAGAAACTTAAGAACAGGCACATTAAATTTTTAAAGATAGTGTCTGTTGATCACAAAGCAGCAGAGCAACTCATTGATGAGTTTGCGAAGATCATCGCTGTTGAAAATCTAACATGCTGAACAACTTCATCAGTACGTAGTGTATGTGTGATGAGCAAGTTCAAGACAAAGACTGTTTGCCGGTAGCACATAAATTCAGAGTCAGGAGTAATGGTGATCCCAAGTAATCTCATTATATATTCAAAAATACGAAACACTTTCAGCCCCAAGCATTTTAGATAAGAGTATTCAACCTGTACTGTGTTAGGCTCACGCCAATGCTGGAAGCTGAGACATCAGCTGGGAATATCCACTTGGACAAGTTACAGTACGAAACAGGGCTTTGGACAGAAATCTTCCTACAATATCTTCATTTCATTTCTTCCTTCTTCCCTAAATGTAAGATGTTCAATTGATGTTCAAGAATGCAGCGTGCAGAGTACAATGCACAATGCAAGGAGCTGAAACTTACAGAATTTTATTTGCTGAAATAACTTGATTTTGTTTTAAAGAATGTGGATTGAAACATAACTATTATAATGAATAAACCTGCTTTGACTCAGCAATGAAAGCACCTTGGTTTAGAGGGGAAGATTTGACAGATTTCCCTCTTGTTGCCCATAGCTGATATCTCTTGGTATAAATGGGCATGTCTGAACTAGTTTTAGCAGCAAGATCAGATATACCAAATAATCACTGGCATTTACTTTTAGTGTTCACAGTGGTAATTTGGGGCAGGAGAAATGCAGCAAGGAAAGTTTTCATAGAGGAAGTTTTACATCACTGAATTTTAATAAAAATGAAACAAGTTTGATATATGTTGGATTATAACCTCTCCTTAAGTATACTGTGCTCGTGTTTGCAGTCTGTTCAACTGAATTAGACTGGTCCCTGTAGGTTCCTCATGGCTATAGCACATGAAAAGATATTTACTCCTGCTGTGTGCTAATTAGTATAAGATTTACTTTCTTATACTAATTTAGTTAAATGATATCATTGGGGATTGACTTTATTTTGTACTTTCAGTGTACTTTGTCGGCATTCATTTTGCCCATATTTTAAAGTTACCTGTATGTTCTTTCAAGTTTTTCTCTTCGCTGTGGCTTATATGAAGATTTCCGATTAGCAACAATACAACATTTTCCTTATTTAAATTATACAGCATTTACTTGTGCAAACTTCTGCTTTTCTGCTACAGATCACAAAATTTACAGCATAGAAGGAGGCCATTCAGCCCACTTTTCAAACTGGTTCTAAACAATAGCATTCAGCTAGTTCATAATTTCTTGTCTTTTGTAGCTGTAATATTGTGTTACCAGCCCAAATTTCCTATTATCCTCACTCTAGCTATGTCCCTGACTGATTTTCTAATTCCATCTGTCTATTTGTGCTCACCTATTGTTCAGCTTGCTGCATCAATATTTGCAGGTTACATCACTTACACTTATCCATCTGGTGTCCATGTCTAGAGCTTTACCACACGCTTCTAAACCTTATCTGAACCAGCTATCTTTTGTGCTGGAAATTCTTTATCATATTTTATGCAGCCGCTTTTCCTTCTACCCAACTCCAAAATTAATAAATCCTTGGTCTCCTTATTCATTTCTCTAAATATTTATTTGAACAGATACTTTGAACCATGAAGTTACAATTTCTCTAAAGTGATGTGGTATAAATCGGATGCACAACTTTGACTTGATGGTTTACTGTGGCATTGGTGAGTTGCAAAAACTTTTTTTGGTAAACCACTAAGCCTTGTTGTATATCCTCTTGTACATAAAACTTTAGTATGAAACATAGAAATCTCATTCTAGTTTGAGATTATGCCAAATTAATCATTAATGGTGCTGAATTTTAACAAAATTTATGCTTGCTTAGGGCTTCTTTCATAGCAGAACTTCCAACTTCACTTCGTTGAAGGGCTATCTCACACAGGCAGGAATTAGTGGAGGTGCCAAAGGTATGAACATAGAAGTAGAGATTCAGAAGGTTTAAGGTGGGAAGAAATATTGTAATGCAAATGGGTTTGGGCAGGACATTGCAGAATGCTGGACCATAGTGGTCAATAATAATGGAATGGGGTGAGTTGAAAATTAGTTGTATCAAAAGAGATTGCAGAGGGTGGACCAGTAATAAGAATTTATAAATGATTTGAATTTTGAAATTATACCATTTTATATATAATATAAGAAAATCCTTTTAAATGGTTCTAGCTAGTGAAAATGCTGCAGTATTAAATATCATTTGAAATGTAAAATTTTAGAAAGTTCCTAAATAAAACGTAACCCCTAACACAATTGCACAAACTTGTTGGCATCTTTTATCACTACAGAGGAGCAAGTACTTGTAATGCCCTCTCAATGATGTGTTTCTCACACATATACTGTAGGAGCTGAAGAGTGCTCTAATTCCCAGTAACTTGAGGAATAGCATTTGATGTGGGAACCTATGTTAGTCCCCTTCTGGGAGTATTCTAACAAATAAGTTTTGATCTATATTACAAATTTATAGACTGTAAGTATAGTTTATTGGTGAAATCATTACTTCCTCTCTTCTACGTAAAGCTTAATTTGAACTTTTATTGTTTATTTATGGACATGAAACCAAGTCAGTGGTGTTTCAGTGAGTGTATCATCTGTTACTATTGAGCAGTTTAGTTCATTTAGTCACAGTCTTCGTATCAAGCGTGTTATGACACACGGTATTATACCATTATTAAATCTGTTTTAAACTACTTCTTTGTTTTTAATTGTACACTAGGTGCCCATTTTGTGTTTACGCCACAAACCGTCCTTCAGCCATGGAATGCCATTTAAGGACCCACTACAAAATGGAATTCAAGTGTCGAATCTGTCAAGTGGTTAAAGCAAACCAACTGGAGCTAGAGATTCATATCCGTGAGCATCGCCTTGGCAATCATTATAAATGTGATCAATGCGGTTATCTCTCCAAGACAGCCAATAAGCTTATCGAGCATGTGCGTGTCCACACAGGAGAGCGTCCTTTCCATTGTGACCAGTGCAGTTACAGCTGCAAACGCAAAGACAATCTAAACCTGCACAAAAAGTTGAAGCACTCTCCCAGGCAGACTCTATGCTGTGAAGAATGCTTCTTTACAACCACACATCCATTTGTCTTCAGCCGGCATGTAAAGAAACATCAAAATGGCGAATATTTGGAAGGAGAAAAGAAGGCCCAACCTGTACCTGGGAAAGAAAGTAACTCTGTATTAAACAGGGGCAGTCCTAGGAAGCTCCTTTCACCACTTTCAGTTATGTCAGCATCACAGGCTTTGCAATCTGTTGCACTGTCAGTGACCGGCAAGAATGGAATTTCAACGGGATCATTTGGCTTATTTGGCTTGAATGGCATTTCTGCACATCTCAGTAAATACAGGAACTGTGATCTCACCCACCTTATTCCACTGACTACACTTTTTCCGCAAAACAAATGTGAAACTACATTCCATTCGTCACAGCAGCAGACTGCACCTGCAGATACTGTTTCACCCAAAAACTCGTTCCTGGCCTACCTTGGCTTAACTGAACAGACAAACCCCGTTTAGGTTTTAGCCACAGAGCAAATTGTGGTCATTGCTGCAATATAAGATTTTTTTTCAAAAAATGTTTATTATTGTAGAAGAGTAGAATGCGTAGAAGTGGCTGTAAATGCTTCTTGTATTCCTATAAGTGCTGCTTGAATTATATATAAATACTTATATGTCCATATTTGTATGGAAGCCCAAGTAATGGAAAGGGATAGTTGGACTCTGGGCTGAAAAACGCCCAGTCTAAAAAAAAGAGAAGTTATGTGATGAGGCAGAATTTTGCACAATGCTTAGTCTTGCACATTTTTGCGTTACTTAAAGTAGTATCATTTTCTACCTAGTGTTACTAATTTCAGAGCAGCAGTGTGTTGATTAAATTTGATCAGCGTGATGATAGTGATCGGCCCCCATTAATTTTAGCAAAACCGTTAGCACTTTTTGAAAGATGCATGGCATTGCTGAGTTTTCAGCATTTTTCATCTTCAAGCTTTGGACTGGCACATTGACATTTTTGCATTCAATGCAGTAGAAATGATCCCTGCACTATGGAGTTCATCCTCAAACACACAACTGAGTTCCAGTATTTTGTTTTTTTTTTCAAAATGCAACATTGTTGTTTTCAGTATTCTGAACCGTGTAGATTGTGTGTGGGTGTGTGTGTGTGTGCGTGTACTAATATATAATAATATATATTTATATATATTATTGTGTGTATGTACATAATATATATTTATATATTTTGCTTTGATTATGCTTTGCTGCATTTAAAAAAAAAGCTGTTAAAAGGCTGTTTGTGACAGTGATTGGCACTTAGATTTTTTGCTCTATTTCCTGTTCAGTTGCATTACTAAGTGTAACCTGCAGTATATTCAAAATAAATCTGCATTATTTTGGTTTCCTAGTACTTAGTTTTGATCCTGCCAGAGTGCCAGTTGTATAATTTCCTTTTTGTTCCTCTTGAATCATATAGTTGAATTAATGCTGCTGAGTCCGTTAAATTTCTTGGCAGACACTATCTGTGATGGGGAGAATGATGATTTCCTACCTTCTGCCTGCATATTTGACATCATTCGTGCATCAAAATGGCATCCAGATTTCTTTACAGAAACATTACCTTTGCTTTCAGTTTGTGCTACTCTTTCTGGCCAATCCCTGTTCAACCGGTGAATTCTGAAAGTTATAAACTACTTTCTCTTCATTCTACATAATTTGTGGCAATGCTTTGTATAATTGATATTTTGAATGTGGTGAAAATTGAGGAAGGAAAAACGGTTCATTCCAGAAGAATAATATCTAATGTAGAAATAGTTTTGTTCCAAGTAGAAATGATTTGTACATGGCTTACAGTAAGAACAATTTTAAACTGCCTTTTACTTTTAGGTAGTATCGAACACAGCAGACATTAGCTTTCTGAACGTTATAAGACATATTTGTCTGCTTTTAAATTCCTGCACTTTGATCTATTTCAGACTGAGCTGCCCAGCCTCCATTGATAACTATAATTCAGATTGCATTGAATATGGCACCAAAAAAGTAATTGCTATCAGAAAATAAATAATACAACAACTATTTCAAATATTTCTTTGAAATAAATACCTACCTATTATGACCTGTTATGGGTCAATAACTTGTGACTTCTGTGTATCAAAGATTCTGATTTGTGTAGCTACAGTTGATTCTTCTTTATTCTTCTAACTTACAATAAAACATTTTGCACCATTGGGAGATTTTCTGGTCCTATATTGGCCAATTGTCCCCAAAGCCAGACAAAGCAAACACAAGTATTTGTATTGCTGACTCCAGTGAAGATTTGTTTGTCCACAGTCCTGAATCAACAGCAGATTCACAAGTGGATCTTCTGTTTTCCTAGTGAGCTTTTCCTGTGTGGTTCCATTTCAATTTATCAAAAATGTACTTTGAGTTGCCATTCTGCATACTCATTGTCCTGTAAATGATAGTATTTCACTAGAGTTGCCAGAAGAAAGAAGTTGGAAGATCTGAGATTATACCCATAAGGAAAGGCTGACAAGTGTTGTTCTAAAGATTATGAAGGATTTAATAGGATAGACGCAGAGAAATATTTCCACTTGTGAGGATCCTAGGGACCATAACTGTAAGATAACAAGCTTGGGAATGAACAGACCATAAATCTATATAAGGACATAGAAACAGGAGTAAGTTATTTTGTGTCTTGTTCCCATACGGCATTTGACTCAACTCATGGCTTTTATGTCAAGAACATTTTCCTACACAAAATCTATACCCTCAATTCATCAGTATCTTAAAAACTTACTGATCTGTCTTAAATATACTCAGTGACTTTCCTGCTGTTTTGTACTCATCATTGTTGTAAGTGGTCAACCAGCTCTTTTGACGCCATGACCAATGGTTCTAGGCACTATAGCTAGGGGAAACTACAATTCCACATCTATCCTGTCAAACTCAAAAAGCATTTTTAAAATCTTCAATAAGCTGGCCTTTCATAGACCCAAACCTGCTTAATATTTTCTCATACTACTAAACCACCATTCTAGAAATTAGTCTGGTGAACTTAATTGTTCTCAAGCCAAGCAATGACAAGTTGCATTTAATTCTGGTAAACTCTGTATTGTATAAGGAGGTAATACAGCCGAAAGATACATAATTTGTAGAAAATAATATAAAATCAACCGAGACTGAAGGATTCAGATGCGTTCATGCGCAGAGGGTGACCAGTACCTAATAGTTTTCACATCTAATTCATTCACCTTATTGTCAATGCATTAAGACAAAAACTTTTTAAGCTTGGTTTTTTTAAAATATACAGTGGCATACAAAAGTTTGGGCATCCCGATCAAAATTTCAGTTACTGTGAATAGCTGAGCGAGTAAAAGATGACCTGATTTCCAAAAGGCAGAAAGTTAAAGATGACACATTTCTTTAATATTTTAAGCAAGATTACTCTTTTATTTCCATCTTTTACAGTTTGAAAATAACAAAAAAGGAAAAGGGGCCGAAGCAAAAGTTTGGGCACCCTGCATGGTCAGTACTTAGTAATACCCCCTTTGGCAAGTATCACAGCTTGTAAATGCTTTCTGTAGCCAGCTAACAGTCTTTCAATTCTTGTTTGGGGGATTTTCACCCATTCTTCCTCGCAAAAGGCTTCTAGTTCTGTGAGATTCTTGGGCTGTCTTGCATGCACTGCTCTTTTGAGGTCTATCCACAGATTTTCGATGATGTTTAGGTTGGGGGACTGTGAGGGCCATGGCAAAACCTCTTGTTCCTCTTGAGGTAGTCCATTGTGGATTTTGAGAAGTGTTTAGGATCATTATCCTATTGTAGAAGCCATCATCTTTTCATCTTCAGCTTTTTTACAGACGGTGTGATGTTTGCTCCCAGAATTTGCTGGTATTTAATTGAATTAATTTTTTCCTCTACCAGTAAAACGTTCCCTGTGCCACTGGCTGCAACACAAGCCCAAAGCATGATTGATCCGCCCCGGTGCTTAACAGTTGGAGAGGTGTTCTTCCATGAAATTCTGTGACAAGGTTTGAGGAGTCAGGGTATTTATAAAGCTTTGAAATTTGCATCACCTGGCCTTTCCTGATGATGACTGTGAGCAAGTCGTAGCCCTAACAAGTTAATTAAGGTCTGAGACCTTGGTAAAAGTTAGCTGAGAGCTCAAATCTCTTGGGGTGCCCAAACTTTTGCATGGTGTTCGTTTTTTTCCACAATAAAATTGTACAAAACAAAAATAATACACTAATGTTGCATAAAATGTTGAGAAGAATATTTCATCTTTAACTTTATGACTTTTGGAGATCAGTTCATCTTCTAATCACTTGACTAATCACAGTAACAGAAATTTTGACCAGGTGTGCCCAAATGTTTGCATGCCACTGTATCTCGTCCCTCTTGGCATCATTTGTTTTTCCCTTCCTACATTTTGTTTCTACTCCTGTTTCCCATTCCAATTTCTCCTTGTATAGTTTTCCATCCTTTGCCAAAAGAACCACGAGTTGTTCTCTCAATAGGGGTTAGCCATTCAGGACAGAAGAGAAAAAAAATTCTTCAGCCAAGGGCTAATGGTTCTTTATAATACTCTGCTGAAAAGGGCTGTGAGGCTCGTCTTCCAAGTATATTTCAGACAAAGATAGTTTTGCAGGGAGATGGGAACCAGAGCACCAGGTCAGCATGTAGACAGATGCAGAGGAAGGTGGATAGATGTCAAGGCCAGTAAAACAGGTGGGAACAAAGCAATAGATATAATAGGACCAACAACTCATACAAAATGCTGGTAGAACACAGCAGGCTATAGGGAGAAGCGCTGTTGACATTTCGGGCTGAGACCCTTCGTCCTGATGAAGGGTCTTGGCCCGAAACATCGACAGCACTTCTCCCTATAGTTGCTGCCTAGCTTGCTGTGTTCTACCAGCATTTTGTGTGTGTTGTTGTTTGAATTTCCAGCATCTGCAGATTTCCTCATGTTTGCGCAATACAGTAGGACTGATAGTTTGAAGTGTGTTTATTTTAGTGCTAGGAATATTCTGGGTAAAGGTGATCGACTTCAAGAATGGATCAAGACATGATCTATTTATGTTGTAGCAAGTAGAGACGTGGTTGAGAGAGTGACAGGAATGGGTGCTTAATGCCCTAAGGTTTTGATGTTTAAGAAAAGATAGTGAGTTAAAAGAGATGAGGAGTTTGCACTACTAATCGGGGACAATATCACAGCTGCACTGAAAGGGGACATAATAGAGGCCTCATCCACTGTGTCTAGATGGGTACATAGGAAGGGTGTAATTACTAATGGGAGAGTACTGCAGACTTTACAAAAGCCACTGGAACATTGAGAAACAGATAGGTAGACAGGTTAGAGAAAGGTGCAAAACAAATAGGCTTGTCATGGGGGACCTCAACTTCTCTAAGTTAAACCGGGGCATTCTTAGTGCAAGAGTTTTAGATGGGACAGCTGTTTAGGGGCACATCCATTTCTGACACATGGAGGGGATTTAAATAACAACAGCACAGAGAAAAGGACAGAAGGATGGCAAGAGATGTGATGAATTTAGTTAAGAAGGAAGAGGAAAATCAAACAGTGCCCTTGAGGTTTATAAAGAAGCCAGAAAAGATTTCAAGAAGGGAATTAAGAAAGCCATGAAACATCCTTGGCAAGTAGATTTAAAGAGAATCCCAAGGCGTTATTTACATAGATCAGGACAAGATGATATCTAGGAAAAGGTTGGGACCACTCAAGGATAAAGGGAAGAACATTTGTTTTGGTGCTTAGCATGTGGGGAGATTGGTACTGAGTGCATTGATACGCTAGGGCATTTCAAGGTAAAGGAGGAAGTAGTGTTGGATCTCATAAAGAGCATTAAGTCCCCAAGGCCTAATAGGATATATCCCAGGTTATTAGGATGGGCAAGAGAAGAGATAGCTGGGGCCTTGACCAATATCTATGTATTCTACAGGTGAGGGCCTGAAGAACAGGTGAGCCAGTGTATTTTGTTCCTATATTCAAGAAGGGAACCTGGTTTAATCCTGGAAACTATAGACCAGTGATATTCCCATCAGTGGTAGGAAAGTTACTGGAGAGAATTCTTAGGGATAGGATTTATGAGCTTTTGGAAATCCATGGCTTTGTGCAAGGTAAGTCATGTCTTACTAACTTGTTTTGAGTTTTTTGACGAGATGTCGGGGTGATTGATGAAGGTAGAGCTGTGGATGGTGTCTACATGGATTTCAGTGAAATGTTCGATAAGGTCCCTCATCAGAATCTCAAACAGAAGATTAAGATACATGGGATCCATGGTGAATTGGCCATTTGGATCCAGAACTGTCTTGCCCTTAGAAGACTAGAGGGTAATGGTCAATGGAACTTAGTCAAGCTGGAAGTCTGATTAGTGGTGTTCCGCAGGTATGTATCTGAATTGGAACCTGTGCTGTTTGTGATGTACATATATATATAAATGAGCTGGATGAAAACGTAAATGAATGGGTTAGTAAGTTTGCAGATGATACAACGATTGTTGGTGGTGTGGATAGCACTGAAGATTAGCAAAGATTATACTGGGTTATAGATCAGTTGCAGATATGGGCAGATGGTGTCTAACCTGGCTAAATGTGAAGTGTTGCAATTGGTAGGTCAAATATAAAAAGGCAGTATACCGTTAAGGGCAAGACCCGTATCAGTGTTGATGAGCAGAGGCATCTAGGAGTCCAAGTTCATTGCTCTATGAAAGTGGCTACACAGGTTGGTAGGTGGTTAAAAGGCAAATGGCACGCTTCCCTTTATTAGTCGAGGTATTGAATTCAAAGGTCAGGAAGTTATGTTGCAGCTTTATTTAACTCTAGTTGGGCCATGTCTGGAATGTTGCATACAGTTCTGGCTGCCCCATTATAAGAAGGATGTCGAGGCTTTGCAGAGGGTGCAGAAGAGGTTTGCCAGGCTGTTGCCTGGTAGAGGGTATATAATGAGAGGTTGGGCAAACTTGGAGTTGTTTTTTCTACAGGAGTGGAGACTGAGGCAAGATCTGATATAGGTTTATAAGATTATGAGAGGCATAGATAGAGTAAACAGAGACTATCTTTTTCCCAGGGTTGAAATGTCTAATACCAGTGGACATGCATTGAAGGTGCAAGGGCAAGTTTTTTTACACAAAGAGTGCTGGGTGTCTGGTATACATTACCTGTGGTGGTGGTGGTGGTAGAAAGAGACATTACGGACTTTTAAGGGACATGAATGAAGGGAAAACAGAGTGATATCGACATTCAAAAATTTTATTTATTTTAGCGACGCAGTGTGGTGTAGGCACTCCCAGCATTTTAAGCTACGCCACCCCAGGAATCCCCGACAAACCTGATTAGTCCTAACCTAATCAGGGGACAATTTACATTGACTAATTAACCTACCTGGTATGTCTTTGGACTCTGGGCGGAAACCAGAGCACTCGGCGAAAACCCACACTTCCCATGGGAAGAACGTACAGAGAATCCTCACAGATCAGTGCCAGAATTGAAACATTGAACTCCCCAATCTGTATTAGTGTTATACTAACCACTATGCTATGCTGGTGCCCATTGTGTAGGCATGAAGGTTTAGTTTAATTGGCTATTTGATTACTAATTTATTTGGTTGGGCACAACGTTGTGGGCCGGAGGGCCTTTTCCCGTGCTGTACTGTTCGTTTCTAACTTCTTAGAAACTCAGCGATATGGTGTTAGTGCAAGAATGTGGTGAATAGGTTTCATGGCAGCTATAATTTTATTGAATAAAGGAGGAGAAACGAGCCAAAAAGCCAATTCTGAATGCTCTAGGTTGGCTCAGCACTAGTCTGGAATTAGACAATGTAGAAAAGCTGGTCACAAAGAAGCTAGCAAAGGGTTTTGTGGTATCATTTAGCCCTTTGCAAGTGTGTAGCTGCTTTAATAGAGCAACTCAAAGCCATTGTGCTGTCTCTTGTTTTAAACCAGCCACTAAACTAACTGCATATCTTCCTTAACTTCAAAAATTTATCAAATTTATCCTTGAGAGATCCAGTGGTTTCTGCTTTCACCATTTATTTTGGCAAATCAAGCAATGCTGCTGTGCAAAGAAATTTTCTGAACCTGTCTTCCGCAATACAAGTCTAAAAGTGCTTGCCATTGAACAGCTGATCAGAGAAAATGTTTGTGTCCAATCATCTGCCTCAGTGAGATACACCTATGGTCTTCATATCATGGGCAGTAATCTGACAGCCAAGTGTATTGACTTTTAGGTGAGAGCAGCATTCAAGCTGACAAGTTTAATGTTTCAATATATGTCCTAAGTTGCTGTCAAAGATGTAAATTATCTCAGCACAGCCAGCCTCCTTGATGGACAGAATGGCAAACTTTGAATGTGAGACAAAAATTCCATCAGCATCAACAAAAAAGTGTCGAAATGGACACCAACAGCCTCCTGTTCTGGCAAAGGGATTTTGACCTGAAATACAGACTCCAGTTTCTCTTTGCATAAGTATGGCCTGACCTGCTGAGTAGTTTTCAGTATTTTTTGATTTTATTTTGATAGATATTATTGCCTGGTAGTTCGTTCCTCCAAAGTGCTTGTACAATTTAGCTGAACGTTGTTCATGCTGTTGGTAAACAAGTGAACATGTTTCTACTGCTCTTGATGAAGATCATCACAAGTCTGGAGGGCTGTGTTTGCTATGGGAATCCCAAATCTCTAGTGTCAAGGTATATCATTGCCTGAGCTTGTCCTTCCCTGCCTGAGCGTGGAACCAATGGAGTGGAATCCATAAGAGAATTCCCAGATATTGTAATGGGTGTGACCAATCAGGGATGAATCATCACTAATTCCCAAACATTTCTCCTGCTCCTGCCGCTGCATCTACAGCTCATCACGAATGGGATTTGCCCTACTGATAGTAAAATTGTGAAGCATATGGCAGATACAAGCAGGGCAAGCAAGTATTCTCAGGACTCCAAGAATGTTATACTTACTGGAGGATTGCATGCACCTGTGATTCTGGTTGTACAAGTTACAGTCCTAAATTAGGGCAAAGCCTAATGAATAAAGCATTAGACAAGAGATTTCAAAAGTTGAAAGAGAGGCTGTTTACAGGTAAAGGGTTTTCTGGCAAGTACTGTACAAGACTTAAAAGTGAGATCGGAAGAGATCAGGACCAGCATTTTCCTGTGAAGGACAAGGCTGGCAGGATTCAAGAGCCCATATAACAAGGGCTACTGTACCTCCAGTCAGGGAAAAAAGAGGCATAAGGCAGGTGTAGGCAGCTGAGATCAATTGTGTCCCTTGAGTATAAGGAATATAGGTTTACACTTAAGGAAATTAGGAGGGAAAAAGGGGGTATGAGATAAATAAAGCAAAGGAGAATTGGAAAAAAAAGTCTAAATATACTGACAGTAGCTAGGGAGAGGGCAGATCCCCTTATGGATCAGTGTAGTCATCTACGTGTGAAACCACAGAAAAAGTCTTTATTTACAGTGGGGAAGGACAGTGATTTTGTGGATAACAACAGTAATATCCTGAAGCATTTTGGCATTCAGGAAAATTGATGAGGCCCTGACTGAGATTTTTGTAAATTGGTTAGCTACAGGTGAGATGCCAGAAGAACTGAGGATAGCCAAAGTGCCTTAATTGAAGCTGCAACGGCAAGTCAAGGAACTATAGGCCATTCTGCCTAACAGCAGTGATGGGAAAGCTACTGTCATGAATTCTAAGGGTCAGTATGTAGTTGATTTGGAAAATCAAAGACTGATTAAGGATAATCTGCATGGCTTTGTGAGAAATTATATCTCATAAATTTGATTGAGTTTTTGGAGGAGGTGACCAAGAGGATTGGCTAAGCAGGGCAATGGACATTGATTTGTGGATTTATCAAGATCATTGATAAAAATCCAGCATGATAGGCTTGTCAAGAAGGTTAGAGTACATGGATCCAAAGTGAGACAACACATTGAAAGAAAAATTGGCTTGGGAGTAGGTGGAAAAGAGTTGCATTGAACAGTTGTTCTTTGGTTGGAGGCCTGTAAACTGTGATGTGCTGCAGAGATTGAGGCTTGGTACTTTATTATTGTTTGTCATATGTATTAATAACTTGGAAAAGAATGGCATTAGTAAGTTTGCAAATGACACCAAAACTGGACAGTAAAGAAGGTTGTCTACTATTGCAACAGGATCTAGATCAACTAGGAAAGTAAGCAAATAAATGACTGTTGCAATTTACGTACAAAGTGATGCATTTTGGAAATTAAACCAAACTAGGTCATACAATGTGAATGGTAGGCCCCTGGGAATTCTTATTCAACAGTGAGTCCTAGGAGTACAAGTACGTAAATGAGAGATTGGACAGGCTAGCACTGTTTTCCCTGGTGAGCAGGAGCTGAAGGGGTGACCTTACATAGGTTTTTTAAAAAATTACAGGAGGTTTGTATAGGGTGCATGATCACAGTTTTTCCCCCCAGGATAGTGTAATTTTAGGAGAAGAGGGCATAGGTTTAAGATGAGAGGGGAAAAGTTTAAAGGAGATGTTGGGAAATGCTTCCACATAGAGGATTGTAAGTGTATGGAATGAGCTATCAGAGGAAGGTGTAAAGTGAGTACAGTAATAGCATTTGAACAGGTACATGGTGGGGTAAGGTTTACAGGGATATGGGATTAGCATAGACAGGGATCTTGGACGAGTTAAGAGCCTGTGTTCATGCTGTATAACTCTATGAATCTTGTATTCTTCAATCAAACCCCTTCTCGCTTTGAAGCTACTCCAGTTATTCAAGTAGAAAACCGTACCTGAACTCCTGAATTGCTTATAAAACATCAAGATCCTTTCATAAATATGGAGGCCAATACTATGCACAATACTGTCTACCGTCCCATACCCGACACCCTAACTGAGTGAAAACTGATAAAACTGCAGATGCTGCAAAGTTGAAACAAAAGCAGAAAATGCTGAGGCACTCAGCAGGCCAGGCAGCACCTGTGGTAAGAGAAGCAATGCTTAATATTTCAGGTTGAGAAATCCTTCATCAGAACTGGCAAAGAGAGAATTTAGTGGGCAGAGGTATAGTCAAGGTAGCCATGAGAGTCAGTAGGTTTATAAAAAAAAAATCAGTAGACAGTTTGTCTCCAGAGATGGAAACAAAAAGATTAAGAAAGGGGAGGGAGGTGTTAGAAATGGACCAAATGAAATTCAGACAGGGTGGAAGTTGGAGGCAAAGTTGATGAAATTGAGGAGCTCAGCATTGGTGCATGAAACAGCACCAATGCAGTTGTCACTGTTATGCAAAAAGAGTTGGTGAGCATTATCAGGGAAGTCTTAAAACCTGGACTGTTCCACATAACCAATGAAAAGGCAGGCATTGCTGGAGATCTCCCATCCACTGCCACAAACTTCATAGTTCTCTTACCCCACAATGCTTGTTTCAATCTCCTGCAAAGATTTTGAATTTGACAATGTGGACAAGAACATTAAGGAGGTTGAGATGGGATGGCAATTTCTTAGAAGAGCCAAGTAGTAAATGTTTTTTTTAGATCATTTGAAAGAAGGAAGTAATTCCAGAGAGAAAATCACACTAACAATATCAGCTAATGTGGTACCGGCAAAGAAAGTTTAATGGCCAACAGTTTGTTAGAACTTGGTCAAAGTTCCACAAACCTGCCTGTCTGAGTAGGCCCATTGTTTCTGTCTGCTCCTGCCCAACCAAACTAGTATCTGCATACCTCAACTCCATTTTGTCTTCCTAGGCTCAGTCCCTTCCATTTACATCCACAACACTTCACATGCTTTTGATCTCCTCAAGAACTTATACCTTCCTGGCCCTGATTGCCTAATTTTCACCATGAATGCCTAATCCCTGTTCACTTCTATCCCCCCTCAAGAAGGCCCTAAAACTCTCTAACAGACCCAACCAATTCCCCTCCACCAGCAGCCTCCTCTGATTGGAACTCTTCCTCACTCTCCACAAGTTCTCTTTCGGCCCTTCCCACTCCCATCAAACTCAAGGTGTAGCCATTCCATTTCCCCCTTCCCTCTTCAATTCCTCACTCTGGCTCTCTTCTCACCTGCTTATCACCTCCCATCTAATGCCCCTCCTCCTTCCCTTTCTCCCATGATCCACTCTCTTCTCCTATCAAATTCAGTCTTCTCCAGTCCTTTATCTTTTGCGCCTATCACCTTACAGTTTCTTACTTTATTTCCCCTCCTCCCCTACCCGCCTGACTTCACCTATCATCTTCTAGCTTGTACTCCTCCCCCTCTCCCACATTCTATTCTGGCCCCTTCCCACTTCCTCTCTAGTCCTGATGAAAGATCTCAGCCTGAAACGTCGACTGATCCGCTGAGCATTTTGTGTGTGGGTTGTTCTGCATTTTCAACATCTGCCGAATCATTTTCACAAGAGATTCAAACCTTGCCTTTTGTGCTCCTATGCATTCCAGGTATCTGGAAGGTAAGCTTTCCACATAGTGGAGACAGAAATTGATTGGTACCTGGAATGGATAATGATTGATGGGGAGAACTGAAATCTGTTCATCTGTGTTCATGTGACACTGACTTAGTCTTGGAATATTTAGCCACCAGGTAATGTATTTCACTGGAGAGTAAATTGAATTAATATTAATTATTAACATTAATAAAACCAACACAATTATGTTCTAATATTGATTCAGAATTAATATTCAATTTTGCTACTGCATTTTCAGTTGGGGGTTCCAGGATGATGCCTAATAACACATTAAAATTTTTAACATAATCAACTGGAATAGAGCAAAATGACTGCTGATACTAAAGAGTTTCTGATAGTGGAGTCCTTGTGCAGATCAAGTGCTATTTAATTTGCAAAGGCATTAAGATACTAGGTGGAAATATTTAATGGATATAATAGGCTTAAAAGTCTAATTCACTGCTGAGTGACTCATATTCTGTAGTATAATTGCATGAGAATTGGAAGAATATGAAGTACATTATATCTTTAAGGCTGAAGCATGCCAAGTTTATGGCCCTGATCTGTGCTATTGTTAAATTAAATGCTTTCACATTCCTGAGCTCAGTAAAATTCTGAAACTAGCAAATGGTTGGCATCAATAATCACTGCTTAAAAATGCTTTATGAGAATTTTATTACATTCAATTACAGGACAAAAATTATAAACAATTGCTAATAACTTTTCCTTTCATAAGTTTTGACTATAATTCTTTATGACATCTAGGTTTATACCCAGTTGTAAGGTTCATGTTTGGTTTTGTCTGTACCCAGTGTGCCAGGGTTGGGTCACCCATTCTGGGTGTATTTGATAATCATAGACATATGGTTTGGAAGTCATCTCACAGACACACGCGCGGTTTGCAAGCTGAAAACGAGGATCTTGCACTTGCACTTTTT
This sequence comes from Hypanus sabinus, assembly GCF_030144855.1. Taxonomy (NCBI): domain Eukaryota; kingdom Metazoa; phylum Chordata; class Chondrichthyes; order Myliobatiformes; family Dasyatidae; genus Hypanus; species Hypanus sabinus. The sequence goes on from NC_082708.1 coordinate 116,780,151, forward strand.
GAGGATTGCTACTAGAAAGAGTTCTCAGCAGCTGTTCCACTTCCTTGGTTTCTGTAAAGAGAAAAGAAAACTAAAGGCAGAAGTTTGGAACAACTTAAGGAGCACTTGCAGGTGGAGGGAGGGATAAAGGGATGGAGAGACATAAAGAGTGAATTTCCAGAATTGTCCTAGCAATTGAAGATGAGTCTGTTCAAGAGGGAGCTTGACAAACAGACTGAAGCCTAGTGATTACGTTGTTTGACTGGTAACCTGAGTTCTGGACATAAATATCTGATGATATTGCCAAAGAGTGGGAATAAAGAATGCCTTTTCTAGAAGGCTGCCAGTTATTAGTAGTGTTCTGCAGGGGTCTGTGTTTGGACTGCTTCTTTTCATGATACATATCAATGACTTGGATGACAGAATTGAAGATTTGTGGCCAAGTCTGCAACAATAGAAAGATAGGTCAAGGGGCAGGTAGTATTGATGAAGTAGGCAGTCTGTAGGCAGATTGAGAGAATAGGCAAATAAATGGCAGCTGAAATATAGTGTAAGGAAGTGTATGGCCATGCACTTTAATAGAAAGAATAAAGGCATAGATTATTTTAGAACTGAGGAGAAAATTCAAAAATCTGAGGTACAAAGGAATTGGGTGTCCTCATGGAGGATATCCTAAAGGTGAGTCAGTGGTAAGGAGGGCAAATTCTACGGAAGTATTCATTTCAAGAGAACAAGAATACAAGATAAGGAATTAATGCTGAGATTTTATAAGTCATTGGTTAGACCACACTTGGAGTATTGTGAGCAATTTTGGGCCCCTTATCTAAGAAAAAATGTGCTGGCATTGGAGAGGATCCAGAGGAGGTTCATAAGAATGACTCCAGGAATAAAAGGGTTAAAGGTTATGAGCGTTTGATGGCTCTGGACCTGTACTTGCTGGAGTTTAGAAGACTGGGGGTGGGTGGGGGGATCTCATTAAAAACCTATCAATTATTGAACACCCTAGATAGAGTGGATGAGGAGAGAATGTTTCCTGTAGTGGGGGAGTCTAGGACCAGAGTGCACGGCCTCAGAATAGAGGGATGTACATTTAGCCATTGGATGGTGAACTTGTGGAATTCATTGCAACAGATGGCTGTGGAGACAGAGTCATTGGGTATATTTAAAGCAGAGATAGCTAGGTGCTTGATTAATCAGGGTGTCAAAGGTGATGGGGAAAAGGCAGGAGGATGGGGTTGAGAGGGATAATAAATCTGCCATGATGGAACAGTAGAGCAGACTCAATGTGGAAAATTGCCTAATTCTGCTCCTATATCTTAGGGTATTATACCAACTAGGGTACTTAAGTGCAAGTAATTAAATAAGTGATGAATTTGGGGAAAAAATACTAATTGCAGTAATAGTAAACTTGAAACTACTGGATATGTTTGTAAAAGCTTCTCCAGGGGTGACTTGCAGTAAATATTGTAGTTAGAGAAAAAGCTAATTGAATGAATTCTTATTTCAATAATGCTTATCAACAGAAAATACAAGCGACGTGTACAAATTGTTACTGAATATTAAATAAAGATTGGTAGTGCCATAGAGGTGAAAGTAATCTGTTGTGATAATAAAAAATATGAGATTTGAAGCTTAATTCAAGAAGTAGGGTTCCAGTGTTGAGAATAGTCTTGTTCAGCCTTTGATTCCTGTACCCTGTGAGGGGGAATGTGTTACTGATTAAGGAATGAGTCAGGTTGAAGCAGGAACTGTAGATAGTGGCTCCAGGCTCTTTGATAAACCTGTGGATAAAGCAGTGCGACAAGTTGGACAGTGCAAGCATCAAAGGTGGGTTTTCAGTGTACAGCTGAGAACTAACCCCCCCCCCCCCCCCACGTATTTGTATTAATTCATACAGGCACAGCACGTAAAAGGAGAAAGGATAGAGTTCTGTGCGATTTAAGCAAACACTGTTGCAACAAGGGATGAGTTGCCGATGGTTAAGAAAAAAAAAGTTGTGTAGAATCAAACCCATCTCGATGAGAGAGAAAACTTTGTTTGATTAGCAGCATAAAAGGGTGCAGAAAGGATACAGAGAAAGGTGGCACAGGAGTACAGCGGATGACGTAACACTTTACACAGTGCCTGCCATTGATTGGAATCCCCCAGCTGTCCGTAAGGAGTTTCTATATTCTCCCCATGACTGATTGTGTTTCCTCTGGGTGCTCCAGTTTCCTCCCACGTTCCACATGAGGTAGGGTTAGTAAGTTGTGGACATTTAATGTTGGTGCTGGGAGCATGCCCAGAGCACGCTGTGTTGGTCATTGACGTAAATGACACATTTCCTGATGTAAGTATGACAGATAAAGCTAATTCAGTCTTTTGGGAGATCAGTAAATGAGAATGAGCTTTCCAGAATCACAATGGGATTTTATTTGTTAATTTTGTATGGGTGGGGCCTGTAACACAAACTATTGCCACACCATGTCTCAGCTGACCATCAAACATTAATTTGTACCAACTCCATATTAACCATTTTATTCTCCCCACATTCTCAACAGATTCCCTCAATTTTACCACTTGCCTACACTCTGAGGGCAGTTTATGGCAATCAATTAACTTAAAATTCTGCATGTCCTTGGGGTGTGGATAGAAACTGACAACCTACGTGGTCACAGATAGACCCTACAAACTCCACATGGACAGCACAGTTTGAAACTGTGTCAGAAGAGCTGTGACACAAACAGCACAAGAGGTCATTATTGATGGTCAGCTTAGAAGAAACATGACTGAGTGAATTCAATTGTGAATTTCTGGGAAAGAAGGGCACAGATTTTGAATTTGACAATGTGGACAAGAACATTAAAGAGGTTGAGATGGGATGGTAATTTCTCAGAAGAGCCAAGTAGTAAATGATTTTTTTTAGATCATTTGAAAGAGGGAAGTAATTCCAGAGAGAAAATCACACTAACAATATCAGCTAATGTGGTACCGGCAAAGGAAGTTGAATGGACAATAGTTTGTTAGAACTTGGTCAAAGAAGCACCAGGTAGGTCTCATGGACATGGCAAGATCCAAGAGGGAAAATGACTGAGGAAAGAAGTTGAAGATGCAAGCTCAAGCAATGGAAATTTGAGAATCTTAGCCCAATAAGCTAGGGCATGGAAGGAAGTGGATGATTTTACTCCTTTTGAAGCTAGTAGGACAAGTGGATAAATCTTGTCCACTTGAATGCTGGAGGGACTCAGCAGGCCAGGCAGCGACTATGGAAAAGAGTACAGTTGATGTTTCATTAGGACTGGAAGGAAAGATGAGAAGTCAGTGTAAGAGGGTGGGAGAGGGAGGAAAACATACATGGTGGAAGGGTGAAGTAAAGAACTGGGAACTTGATTGGTGAAAGAGACAAAGGGCTGGAGGAAGGGGAATCTGATAGGAGAGGGTAGAAGACCATGGAAGAAAGGGGAGGAGGAGGATCTCCAGAGGGAGATGAAGGGCAGCTAAGGAGGTAAGGTGAGAGAGGGAAACAGGAATAGGGAAGGGAGAAGGGGCAATTGCCAAAAGTTTGCAAAATCGATGTTCGTGCCAACAAGTTGGAGGCTACCCAGTGTGGTCTCATCGCAGCAACAGAGGTGGCCATGGACTGACATGTCAGAATGGGAATGGGAAGTAGAACTAAAATGGGTGGTTTCTGGGAGATCCACTTTTTCTGGTGGAACAATCTCCCAGTCTATGTCATGTCTCATCAGTTCACAGGAGGTCATACTGAGAGCACCAGATACAGTAAATGACCCCAACAGATTGACAGATGAAGTGTCACTTCACCCGGAAGGACTGTTTGGTAGTGAGGGAAGAGGTGTGGAGCAGGTACTGCATTTGTTCTGTTTGCAAGGATAAACACCAAGAGGGAGATCAGTGAGGAAGGGCAAGTAGCTAAGGGTGCGTGTAGGGAGCAAACCTCATGGAGAGCAGAAAGTGGGGTGATAGGTGAGGACAAGAGGATCCCTATCCCTGGTGTGGTGGTGGCAGGATAATTATACCTCTTTCCACCCTGTGACTTGTAAAAATACCATCCCCCTTCTCTCAGTTCCTCCATCTCCACCACATCTGCTCTCAGGACGAGACTTTTAATTCCAGAGACAATGAGGTGCCCCCCTTCTAAGAAAGGGCCTTTACCAACATCAAAGCTGCCCTCACCCCCTCCTCCCACTGTCACAACAGGGTTAGGCTTCCTCTTCTCCTCACCTACCGTCCCACTAGCCTCCACATCCAGCACATAATTGGATCCCACCACCGAGCCACATCTTTCCTCTCTTCCCACTTTCTGCAAGGATTGCTCCATGGTCTCCTGTGTATGATAGGTGTCTAATTCTCTCAATAGTGATATGCCTGCAGCCCCCTCCTTTGTGAGAATCACAAGATCACTGTTGGGTTGGGTTGGGTTGGGTCAGGGGGCCCAGAAAATGAGAGAGAGACGTGCGGAATGTCTCGTTCCCCAGCGATGTAAAGCTACGGGACATGGCCATTGTCTCTGGAAGACAAATTTGTGGATTGAAGATACTGTGCTACGTGGATGCCCTCAGGCAAAGTGGGCTGGTTGAGGAAGGGATTGCATCACCCCAACCTGTTTGATATCTGAGACCCTGTGAGTCAGGATAAAAGAGGGTCTGTGGGAACAGCCCCTCAGACGCACCAGAAGAAACGTTAGTGTTCCCGTAATCGGGGATGTCATTTTGAAGGAGGCCACTTGCGTTCAGTTCCGTTGCCTGGGACTAGTGGCTTGGAACTCGGAAAACAGCTTTTAGCTAACAATGGGGAAACCAACTCCCCCAACTCAATGTATTGGCATCATAAAAGACCTGGGCAAGTTTAAACCGTCTCCCTCTTAAACCCAAAATGCTGCAGCTTGAACGAACTAACAGTGACTTTTATATTTCCATCGGACAATACATTATCCCCTAGACAACGATAGCGCTATTTCTTATTGATTGTTATTATACCCGTGCTTTTAGATTTAGTATTGATGATGTATATTATCTGTATGTTTGCATTAATCTTACTTTTGTGCCCTTTTTTCAATAAATACTTTTAAAAATAGTACCATCAGACTTCAATGGGCCTCTCTATCTTTGCTGGTAAGTGACCCAGTTACGGGGTTCGTAACAATAGCCAATAGAAATTAACAGGTAACAGAATACTGTACCTAAATGGTGCCCTGGACCACCATTCTACTCAATTTCTCATGGTTACAATTGATCACTGAGAGTAGACTATGTTGCACGTTATGTAACTCATTAACAAGAGGTAATCAGGGAAGAAATGTGCTGTACTGCTGGAAAACGGATGAAAATAATTGGAAAAGTTGTTCTAAATAATAAAGGATAGAGAAGCATTAGTTGCAATAAGGGAGGGGACAAGGTAGACTACTTCTGCTTTGTGTGTTCACGACATCCCACAACTTCACCAACGTGACCGTGGTAGAAGCAAGATTAATGATTGAGACATTGTGTGTTGCCTTTTCATTTGTTCTCCGAACTATTGTGAAAATGTCAGTCACATCACTTAACATTCCCAGTGGGAGTTGAGTGGGAGAAGTCCAGATTTACTGTTCTGCAAAATCTTTGACTAATTAGTACTTGTGTCATTTCGATACTTGCATCAGAATAGCTATTTTTAACAACCTGTTACGTTATTAAGTTAATAACCCATAAATTGAGTTGTATTGTGGTACAGTCCAGTATGAAGGCATTATTGTCATACAGATTACTGTACCAGCCATGGTAGTGTAGTGGTTAGCACAACACTACTATAGCTCAGAGCTTCGGAGTTTGGGGTTCAATTCCAATCATATCTGTAAGGAGTCTGTATGTCCTCCCCATGGAATGCGTAGGCTTTCTCCAGGTTCTTCGCTTCCTCCCACAGTCCAAAGACCTACTGGTTAGTAGGTTTATTGGTCATTGTATATTGTCCTGTGATTAGGCTTGGATTAAATTGAGAATTGTGGCAGGCACAGTTCAAGGGACCAGAAGGACCTGTTTTGTGTTGTATCTCTAAATATATAAAATATAATTCTCAGCCAGTAATGCTGAACACATTATTTCATAAAGCACCACAGTATAGAAACAGACCCTTATTCTTCCCATACCTGGACCTGGACCATGCATACCCACCCCCATTAATATATTTATCCAAACCTCTCAAATATTGAAATCAAACCCGCATCCACCACTTCCTCCAGCAGCTCATTCCAGCATCTGAGTGAAGGAGTTCTCCCTCAAGTTCCCCTCAAATACTTCACAGTTCATCATAGTCAATGACCTCTAGTTCCAGTTTCACCCAACCTCAGTGGAAAAAGGCTGCTTGCATTTCCCCTATCTATAACCCTCATAATTGTGTGTAACTCTTTCAAATCTCCCTTCATTCTCTTACCTTCTTGGAAATTAACTGATTCAATCTTTCTCCATAACTCAAGTTCCAGCAACATCCTTGTAAAATTCCTCTGTACTCTTTCAAACTTATTGATATAATTTCTGTAGGAAGGTGACCAGAACTGCAGATAATAATCAAAATTTGGTCATACACAACTTCAACAGAACATCCAAACATCTGTACTCAATACTTTGATTTATGAAGGCCAATGAGCCAAAAGCTTTCTTTATGCCCCTATCTAACTGTGACGTCACTTTCAAAGAATTATTAATCTGTAGTTCCTAGATCTCTCAATTCTAGCACACTTAGTGCCTTGCCTATCACCGTGCAAGTCCTACCCTGGTTTGTACTCCCAGACTGTGACACCTCACACTTGTCTCCATTAAATTCCATCTGGTATTTTCAGCTCATTTTTCCAGCTGGCCCTGATCCCACTGCCTTCATACCAATCTTGGTGTCAAATGCAAATTTGCAGATCCAGTTCACTACATGATATAGATGACAAACAACAACAGGCCCAGCACCGCTCTCTGTGATACACTAGCCTCAGGCCTCCAGTCAGAGAGACAACCATTTACCACTGCCCTTTGGCTTCTCCCATGAAGCCAATGTCAAATCCAATTTACTACCTCATTCTAACTTCCAAGCAACTGAACCTTCTTGAACAATCTCCAATGTGGGACCTTGTCATAGGCCTCGTCTGCAGAGAAAACATCTACTTCACCAACGGAGAGTCTGGCAGATGGAATGCAATATTGGTAACTGCTAGGGTTTTCATTTTGGAAGGAAAAATGGAAAATCAGGCTATTTAAATGGTAAAAGATTGCAGCATGCTGCTGTGTAGAAAGACTTGGGAGTGCTTGTACATGAATCATAAAAGGTTGGTTTACAGGTGTAGCAGGCTGTCAAGAAGGCAAATGGAATGTTGGACTTCATTGCTAGTGGGATTGAATTTAAGAGCAGGGAGGTTATGTTACAACTGTACAGGGTACTGGTGAGGCCACACCTGGAGCAATGCGTGCAGTTCTGGTCTCCTTACTTGAGGAAGGATATACTGGGTTTGGAAGGGTGCAGAAGAGGTTCACCAGGTTGATTCCAGAGATGAGGGGGTTAGACTATGAGGAGAGAATGAGTCGCCTGGGTCTGTACTCACTGGAATTCAGAAGAATGAGAGGACATCTTATAGAAACATATAAAATTATTAAAAGGTTAGATAAGATAGAGGCAGTAAAGTTGTTTCCATTGGTAGGTGAGACTAGAACTTGGGGACATAGCCTCAAGATTTGGAGAAGTAAATTTAGGATGGAGATGGGGTGTAACTGCTTTTCCCAAAGAGTGGTGAATATATAGAATTCTCTGCCCAATGAAGCAGTGGAGGCTACCTCAGTAAATATATTCAAGACAAGGTTGGATAGACTTTTGCATAGTAGAGGAATTAAGGATCATGGGGAAAAGACAGGTAGGTGGAGATGAGTCCATGGCCAGATTAGCCATGATCTTATTGAAGGGTAGAGTAGGCCAGACGGGTCAGATGGCCTACTCCTGCTCCTATTTCTTATTTTCCTGGTAACCTCCTTGAAAACAATTAGTTAGACATGACCTATCGTGCACAAAGCCATGTTGATTATCCCTAATCAAGTCCTGTTTATCTAAATACTTATATATCCAGTCCCTAAGAATACTTTCCAAAAATTTGCCCACTACTGTGCCAGGCTCACCAGCCTGTAATTTCCCAGCTTATTCTGAAAGCCTTTCTCAAACAACAGAATAACATTAGCTATCATCCAGTCCTCCGGCACCTCAGCCATGGCTAAATTTGTTTTAAGTATTTCTGTCAGGGCCCCTGTATTTTCTGAATCAGCCTCCTGCAAGGTCTGAGGGGACAGCTTGACAGGTCCTGGGGACTTAACTACACTAATTTGCCTCAGGACAGCAAGCACCTGCCTTCTCAAATCTGGATACAGTCCATGACCTCACTGCTGTTTTGCTTCAGTTCGATGGACTCTGTGTCCAGACCCTGAACAAGTACATAACTTTTTAAAAAAATTTAGGATCTGCCTCATCTCTTTTGACTCCACACATAGATGACCACTTTGATGCTCAAGTGGATCAATTTTGTCTCTTCCTGATTTTTTGCTCTTAATGTTTCTGTGGACATCCTTTGTATTTTCATTCCCCTTGCACAACCTCATGCCTTCTTTAAGTCCTCCTGATTTCCCTCTTAAGTGTTCTCTTGCATTTCTTACACACAAGTGCCTCATTAGTTCCTTCCTGTCAATTCCTGTTATGCACCTCCTCCTTTTTATTAACCAAAGCCTCAAAATTCCTTGAAAACCAAAGTTCCCTAAACCTGTAACTTAGCCTTTTATTATAACAGGAACAAATAAACTCCGTCCTCTCAAACTTTACTTTTGAAGGCCTACAACTTACCGAGTATACCTTTAACAGAAAATGACCCATCCAAATCTACACCAATCCTTGGCCTTTCTCCAATTTAGAATCTCAACCCTACTCCTATACTTCTCCATAGTTATCTTGAAACTAATGGAATTATGATCACTAGATCCAAAGTGTTCTGTCACCTGATAGGGACAGGATAGGGAGTTTGTGGAGTGTCTAAGGGATGTATTTTTGGAACAGCTTGTGCTTGAGCCAACCAGGAACGAGGCTATTTTGGACTTGGTGATGTGTAATGAACAGGAATTGATAAGTGATCTTGAAGTAAAGGAGCCATTAGGAAGTAGTGATCATAACATGATAAGTTTTTATCTACAATTTGAGAGGGATAGGGGCAGATCAGAGGTGTCAGTGTTGCAATTAAATAAAGGAGACTATGGAGCCATGAGGGAAGAGCTGGCCAAAGTTAAATGGGCGGATGCCCTGGCAGGAAAGACAGTGGATCAGCAGTGGCAGATATTCTTGGGCATAATACAAAAGATGCAAATGCAGTTCATTCCAATGAGAAGGAAGGATTCAAAGAGGGGGAAGGGGCCACAGTGGTTGAAAAAGGAAGTCAGAGATTGTATAGCATTAAAGAAAAAGAAGTATGACAGGGCTAAGATGAGTGGGAATACAGATGATTGGGAAAGTTTTAAGGAACAGCAGATCTTAACTAAAAAAGCAATACGGAGAGAAAAAATCAGGTATGAGCTCAATCTAGCCAGGAATATAAAAGGGGATAGCAAAAGCTTTTTTAGCTATGTGAAGAGAAAGAAGATAGTTAAGAACAATGTTGGCCCCTTGAAGAATGAATTGGGAAAAATTGTTATGGGAAACAGGGAAACGGCAACAGAATTTAATGCGTACTTTAGATCTGTCTTCACCAGGGAGGACACAAGCAATCTCCCAGATGTATGGATGGGCCAGGGTCATAAGATATCAGAGGAATTGAAACAGATTGACATTAGGAAAGAAACTGTGATGAGTAGACTGGTAGGACTGAAGGCTAATAAATCCCCGGGTCCAGATGGTCTGCATCCGAGAGTTCTAAAAGAGGTGGCTCAGGAAATTGCGGATGCATTGGTAATCATTTTCCAATGTTCCTTAGATTCAGGATCAGTTCCTGAAGATTGGAGAGTGGCTAATGTTATCCCACTTTTCAAGAAGGGACGGAAGGAGAAAATGGAGAACTATCGCCCTGTTAGCCTAACGTCAGTCGTGGGGAAGATGCTTGAGTCCATTATTAAGGACGAAATAGTGGCACATCTTGATGGCAGAAATAGGATTAGGCTAAGCCAGCATGGATTTACCAAGGGCAAATCATGCTTGACTAATCTGTTGGAGTTTTTTGAGGGTGTAACAAGGATGTTAGACGAGGGTAAGCCAGTGGATGTTGTGTACCTAGATTTTCAGAAGGCATTCGATAAGGTGCCACATAGGAGATTGGTGAGTAAAATCAGAGCTCATGGCATTGGGGGCAGGGTTTCAACATGGATAGAAAACTGGTTGGCAGATAGAAAGCAAAGGGTAGCAGTGAATGGGTGTTTCTCGGACTGGCTGGAGGTGACTAGTGGGGTACCACAGGGCTCTGTATTGGGACCACAGCTCTTTACGATTTATGTCAACGATTTAGATGAGGGCATTGAAAACTATATCAGCAAGTTTGCTGACGATACTAAACTGGGTGGCAGTGTGACATGCGAAGAGGACGTTAGGAGAATACAGGGAGACCTGGATAGGCTGGGTGAGTGGGCAGATACTTGGCAGATGTCATTCAATGTGAATAAATGTGAAGTTATCCACTTTGGAAGCAGGAACAAGAGGGCAGACTATTGTCTGAACGGTGTAGAGTTAGGTAAGGGAGAAATGCAAAGAGACCTAGGAGTCCTAGTTCACCAGTCAATGAAGGTGAATGAGCAAGTGCAACAGGCAGTGAAGAGGGCAAATGGAATGTTGGCCTTTGTTACAAGGGGAATTGAGTACAAGAGCGAGGATGTCCTTTTGCATTTGTACAGGGCCCTGGTGAGACCACACCTGGAATATTGTGTACAGTTTTGGTCTCCAGGTTTAAGGAAGGACATTCTGGCAATTGAGGAAGTGCAGCGTAGATTCACTAGGTTGATTCCTGGGATGGCAGGGCTGTCTTACGCAGAGAGATTGGAGAGATTGGGCTTGTACACGCTGGAATTGAGGAGATTGAGAGGGGATCTGATTGAAACGTTTAAGATAATTAAAGGATTTGATAGGATTGAGGCAGGAAGTATGTTCCAGATGTTGGGAGAGTCCAGTACCAGAGGGCATGGATTGAGAATAAGAGGTCAGTTATTTAAAACAGAGTTGAGGAAGAGCTTCTTCTCCCAGAGAGTTGTGGAGGTGTGGAATGCACTGCCTCGGAAGATGGTGGAGGCCAATTCTCTGGATGCTTTCAAGAAGGAGCTAGATAGATATCTGATAGATAGGGGAATCAAGGGATATGGGGACAAGGCAGGGACTGGGTATTGATAGTGAATGATCAGCCATGATCTCAGAATGGCGGTGCAGACTCGAGGGGCCGAATGGTCTACTTCTGCACCTATTGTCTATTGTCTATTGTCTGTCCTGTCTCATTCCCGAGTAAGAGATCCAGTATTGCACTCTCTCTAGTTGGGACCTCTATATATTGATTAAGGAAAGTTTCCTGAAAATATTTGACAAACTCTATCCCATCCAGTCATTTTACAGATTAAGAATCCCAGTCAAAATGTGAAAAGTTAGAATCTCTTGCTGTCACAACCTTATTTTGCTTGTGACTGTGTGCTATCACTCTACAAATTTGCTTCTCTAAGTCCTTCTGACTGCTGGGTGGTCTATAATATGATCCCATTAATATGGTCATCTTTTTCTTATTCCTCAAGTCCACCCACGTGGCCTCAGTAGGTGAGCTCTCAAGCCTTCCAGGTGAGCCCTTGTCTGAGCATTGCCGTGACATTTTCACAGACTAGTAATGCCACCCCTCGCCCTTTATCACTTCCCCCTCTATCATGTCTAAATCACTGTACCCCAGATGCCAGTCCTGCCATTCCTGCAACCAAATCTCAGAAATAGCTACAATATCATAATTCCGCTTGGCGATACATGCTGTCCGCTCGTATGCCTTACCTACAATACTCCTTGATTAAACTAGATGCAATTCTCAGCATTTTTTCCACCATGTTCAACCTTTCAATTGCTGTCTATGTATGTTGGCTTTACAGCATCTATTCCCTACAACCACTCCACTATCTGCCCTGGCACTCTGGTTCCCAGCCTAATGCACCACTAGTTTAAGTCCCGCAGAACAACACTAGCAAACCCTTCTCAAAGATAATGGTCACCCTCCAGGTCAGGCACAGACCATCCTATCTGTACAGGCCCCACTTTCTTTGGAAGAGCTCGAGTTTAATTGTCATTTGGCCATACACATGTATAAATACAGCTAAATGAAGCAGTACCCCTCCAGGGTCAAGGTGCAAAACAGATGACCAACAATTGCACACAGCATACTGCGCACTGCACACAGAGCATATGGTTACGATGGCAGAGAAACAGAAAAATATATGGTCCAAGTCCCTGAGTGGCATGACCTATAGAATGATGGTGCACGGGGTATTTTCCTGGAGCCATGTTTCTGTAAGAACAAGCATGCAGCAGTTCCTCATCATGCACTAGTGCAGCCGCGGACAGACATAGTCCAGATGATCTTCCACCGGGCAAACACTGGGGGGCAGCACTGATCGATAGGCCAGCATGCCTGCTACACCCCTGCTCTCCATCACACTGCCACCAGCCTCTCCTTCCTCGGATGTCACCGCAGGCCTGGTCCGTGCAGCAGCCGAGGACACTCAGCTACCCAGCCACCAACCTCACCGCTGAATCGGACTTACCGATATTCAGCAGGGTCTTTCAATCACCAGAAAAACATCCAAGACAATCACTCGCACTGTTTGTCGGACTGCGCAGCACCCCCAATGCCTTCTTCCCTGGATGGCTGAAACAAGTGATGCTGCAATATGCAACAAGCCCGTGCTGAGTAACTATCTGTTGGGATAGACCTGTAATACTTGGTGTACTTCATATCCAGCAGTGTCTTGTAATGATAACAAAGATGTAAAAAACAAAATTACACGATTGGCTGGACCCAGAGAGACGGCTGCAAGTGCACCATATCTTACCGAATAATGAGAGCCCAATGATCCAAATCTGAAACTCTCCCTCCTGTATATTCTCCACAGTCACGTGTTACACTGTATTATCTTCCTATTTCTTGCATTGCTCGCACATGATCAGGTAGCAATCCTGAGATCACAACCCTGGAGGTACTGTCCCTCCTTGAACTCACTTTGCAGGTCATTGTTATCCTTCCTGGCTATGTTTTTGGTGCCGATCTGGAGCATGACCTCTGGTTGGTTCACCCTCTACTTTACAAACGCTATGGACTTGATCTGAGATGTCCCTGACTCTGACACCTTTCCATGGAACCCCCGTCTTTTCACCTAACCAATGAATCCCTTATCGCTAACTGCTCACCTCTTCTTCCACTTCCCCTCCTGATGGTCCCTGTGTCCTGCACTTTGGGTGTAATTGCCTCCCTGTATCTCTGTCAATCAACCCCTGAGCTTCCTGCCTCCCAAATGATCTGGAGTTCGTTCCAGCTCCATCTTCAGGGAGCACTTCTTGCAGTTGTAGTCGTCAGGGACACTGGAGGTCTCCCTGCCTTCCCACCTCCTGCAAGAGGAGCATTCCACTGTCCTGCACTCTACTTGTGCAATGTGAGAGAGAGGCTCAGGAAAACCCTGTCACTCTCACTTTCTCACATTTTTCTCACTTGCTTTACTCTCGTCAACTCCATTCTTGCGGATAAGTTACAGAATCTAATTCAGTGAGAATCAGCGGAGATGTGGGAGAAAACTGAGGAACCCAGAGGACTACAGACAATATTGCAAACTCCACGCAGAGGTCAGGACTGAGTCCAGGTTGCTGGAGCAGTAACACCTGCTGTGCCACTGTCCCACTCTGTTATACTGAGGCAATTAACGTTACATCTGAAGTCAATGGAAGGAATTTGTAAGCAGGGTACTTTGTACTAAGGCGACCACGTAGTTCATTCAGTACTAAAGATGAGGGTTAGAATTTGTATTAAAGTACCAACTCCTTGTCTATAAAGGTTTTCACCAAGCAATATGTTGGAGATTTTACAATTACTGTATCTTCCAATAACCAAGTGTTCTGCTTTGTGTTGAAAATTATGAACATATATTATGGAATAAACACAACTGTCCTTTTCCTGGCAAGTGAGAGGTCAGGCATGAAGATTAAGAAAGACAGGTTTATAAAGTGTAACAAGGTAAGCATCTTCACACAGAGAAATGCCGAACAATGGAATTAGTGGCTGAGCGTTAAGTCTACAGCAAGGATTGGTGGATGAAGGAGAAGGAAGCAGATCAAATAGCTGAATACGCGATACACACCATGTCAATATACATTGATAGGAGCAGCACAATTACTTTTATTTTCATCTTCCATATTTGCCTTCTGAGCTGGTCCACTTACACAGAAGTTCTCTCACTCTCAATTAAGATAAATGAAATGGTTAATTTGGTGACAAAATCTCAAATCTAAGGTGAAGAAAATAAGGGAAGTCTGAAAGATGTTTGCAACCTTGCCAAGAAAAGTGTATAAAAATGGGCAACATAAGCAAGGATCACATTATATTTCATTGCTGGTTCATTCAATGATCCTTCACTCTCTCCAAACCATAAACTCTAATAATTCCCTGAGAATGGATGTCTTCTAAAATGCTCTGATTTTCCTCCTCTTGCCTTTCTTAGGTAGAAAAATCACACACAAATTGTTTTAGCCACCAGGAATACTTCCAGAGTGAGAGGAAACTTGGATAATTCTATTTCAAAACATCTGTGATGTCAAGTCAAGTTTATTGTCATTTAACTGTACATGTATAGGTCTATTTCCCAGGATGTAGTTCACATAACACAATAACTTCAGAAAGTAAGAATTAACTCTACAAATGAATTGTGCATAGATGAAAAAAAATGAAGTGCATAAGTTATATATTGTAGGGTACAGTAAAAATTATCTGGTGAAACTTTGAATATGATGTGGCAGGGAGTTCAGAAGCTACTGGCCTGAGGCAAGAATCTGTTTCCATCCTGACTGTTCTTGTCTTTATGCATCATAGTCTCCTGCCTGATGGCAGAAAGTCAAAAAGGATGCTGGACTGTTGGGTGGGAACCTCGATAATACAGTATCTCTCAAAAACAAAGGATGGAAATCACCATCTAGTCCTGGGTACTTCTCATCCCTTATACCCTTATTTTCTTCATTACTTTCAATGTGCTTTCATTAATTGTGAAAATTATATCTCCTTGTCCACTATTAGTTTTCTTCATTTATTGGTTTTCTTCCACTACTGTAAATACTGAGGCAAAGTAGCCAGCACCTACTTATTTTAACACTGTCGTCAGTGATTCCTGGACATCCACTTTATTGATATAATTACTGTTTGGAAGAAGCTTTACACCAAGATTATGCTTGGACTCCAGAATGCACTGCCCTCATGGGTGACGGAGACAGGTTCTTACCTAGCTGACCATTTGAACTGCCATGTTGTGGAGGTGCTGGTATATAGAACTGGCACAAATGGCCCCCTGGATAAGGTGGGTGGCCAACTATCCTGTTTCTGTGCGGTACAATTCCGTGAATAATCTCAAATAAGTCATATTAAACTTGACGCTTAGTGTAAAAGATAAAATACCTGAAAAGCAAATTGACTTTGGAAAAAAAAGTTACTGATGGTTCTTCCAAATTGATAATGCTTTACCTTGTTTTGTAGCCTTCTGCAACCAGTGATTTAATGAGGGAATGCATTCAGGCTTGATAGATCTAGGTAGTACCTGATAATGAAAAACAGAAATTAATTTAGGCAACTGGAGTATATTCATTAAACCAAGTTCAGCAAAAACCAATATGATATTTTTGTCATTGAAAATCCCACAATGGATTATACACTTTTCCACTTTGTTACCTTGATAGTCCATTAGCAGCACACAAAATGCTGGAGGATCTTGTGTATGGGAGGGAAATGGACGCTGGCATTTGGGTTGAAGCCCTTCATCAGGAGTGGAGAGAGAGAGAGAGAGAGAGAGAGAGAGTCTATAAAAAGATGGGGGGAGAGGGCAATGTAAGAACTGGTGGGTGAGGGGAGTGAGTGAAAATGATATATAAGGTGATAGGTGGGGGTTACAAAGGGCTAAGGATATAGAATCTGGGAAGAAAGGATGGTGGACTATTGAATAAAGAGAAAGAGGTGAGGACGGTGTACAAGTAGGTGGAATATGTAGGTGCTAGACAGATCAAGAAGGTAGGGAAGAGAAAAAAGATAAGGTGAGGGGTCTGGTGCGATAAAGGGGTAAAAAGGGACCAAGAGGGGTAGCAATCAGTTAACTTGTTTTGTTTATGGTTTTGGATTGATTCAGTAATGTTGGCTTAGAATGGTAACTTACTAATTCTTGGTGAGTCAAGATGACATACGGAATGCAAAAATAACCTATAAGGTTATTCCTTAAATAAATATATAGGTTATTCCAAAAATAACCTATAAGGCCCATTCAGTCTGTACTGGCCATTAACTAATTTTTTCAATTAATGTGAAGACAAGCTGACAAAATTTTGAATCATTAGGTTTAACAATTTGTTTAAGGTTTGCACTTTCAACAAAGCATTGCTTCCACTAAAGGGCATTGCAGTGTCAATTGACCATAAATTCAAATTGTAATACAACATCTAGCCCGTACCATTTTAGAAACAAGAGCATTATCAGCTGAGCATCCAGTGGGAATTAATCAAAATAATTAATTGGGAATTTTCCAAGACTCAAAGATCACTTTGGCCTTTAAGCATGAAATGTGATTCAACAGGAAACCTATCCAATGGAAAATCTTCAACAATGCATTGGTCACATTGTGTGCTGGGAAATGCAACACTTGGCTATCTAATGTCATAATTGAGAGAGGTAAATTGAATTTTTAAAAGTCATTCATGTAAGCTTTTGCTTTTTGATTGGAGAGGCTGCTTAATCTCAGAGAGTAGCATTAGAGTCAGAAAGTGAAGTGAGTGTAAGTAACCCTATCAGTGAATAGCTGGATAAAGATGAGTTCATTGTCCTATACACCAATGTACCATGGAATGCTCACAGAGTAAACAGTATACATGGTAATAATAAATATTGCAATGAATGCAGTGACAAGTGCACAAACAATGGAGTATAATAGTGCGAACTGAGGTGTTGCAAGAAGAAATGATAAAGTCACAGTAATGGAAGAGTTGGAATTAAGACTTTGAGAACATAACCACACCACTGGGAAGAGGGTTTGAAAGAGATGATTGGCTAGAAGTCCGATGAGAGTGGGAGAAATGTTCTTTAGTCTGGACACCTGGGCTTTCAAGGTCCTGCATCTTCTCCTAGAAGGTAGAAGAGAGAAAAGGGAATGGTCAGGGTGGCAGGCATTCCTGACTGTACAGTTAGCGTTCCTGATGCAAAGCACGGTCAGGGTGGCCGGTGGGTGGATGTGACAAGCCTGGGATGGACAAGGTAGTGTTTACTGTTCTCTGAAGGTTGTGATGGCCCAGATTAGAGCAGAGCAGCAGCCGTACCAGTCTGCAATACACCCATCATGGTGCTTTATACAGCACATATGTAGAAATTCAAGAGAAATTGCTGATTGAAATTTAACAAAATAATTGTGTTCCTCATGAACAATAGACAATAGACAATAGGTGCAGAAGTAGATCATTCGGCCCCTCGAGTCTGCACCACCATTCTGAGATCATGGCTGATTATTCACTATCAATGTTGGCAGAATTACAACATTACCATTTTGGAAACATTTTGAACAGTATCTATAGATTAGTGTCAATCATAATACAGGTCAATCGTGACCATATACATTGGAAAGAAAATCACATGCTGCTTAAAAATGTGATACTATGGTTCAGCACTAGAGGGCACCCTGGCACAAAACCTACAAGTTCAAGCTCAAGTTTAACTGTTATTCAACCATACATGAATAACCATGAATACAGCCAAACGAAACTAACAGATTACTCTGGGGCCATGGTGAAGAACAAAGTACCAACAGCCATACAATCATCAGAAGGCACACATAGCACATATAAAATAAGAGAACAAATTATAAGATGGTATTTGAACAAATTAAGCACTGGGCCAGATTGGAAAGGGTGAGTACATGCTGACTCGAGGCAGTGCTCAGCTCACTGCTCAGCAAGGTTTACTTGTCTCTGCGCTGAACTGCCTGCAAGTGATGGGCATCTGGACCAGCTGCAGTGTTGACTGACTTCATGGCTGTAAACTCACTATTGTGAACCTTAGTTCTGTATGTTATTTTCTTATGTTTTATTGTTGGCACATTTGTTCTTTTTGTTTTGCACATTAAATGTTTGACTGTCATATTGTAATGGGTTCTATTGGGTTTCTTTGTTTTGTGGCTGCCTGTAAAGAGAGGAATCCCTATGTTGTATAGAGCATACATATATTTTGACCTTTGAAGCACATAGAAGATGGCAGTAAAATACAGACACACAAAACATGTAGTCCAAGTCCCTGAGTCCATGGAAGTTACAGCAGTCTGCAGACACAATACAGCTTGTCTTCTGCCAAGTGAACACTGGGGGGCAGCATTGACTTCAGCATGGACACTGAGAGGATTGTCATAACAAACAAATGAAAAGGTTAATTTTCTCATTTTTGGAGTTTATAAGAACAAGGGATAATCTTATTGAAACATAAGATTAAGAGGGGGTTGGTGGTAAAGGATAAATGTTGAGATGTTGCGGCTGGTGAGAGAATCTCAACTGAGGTAACAAGACAATGGTGCAGATATACATCGCTGAGTTTCTTTGGAATTTCCTCTCGCGTGGAATGGTGAATCTCTGGAATTCTCTTCCTGGAAGCTGGGAAAGGCTGCATCATCGGAGGTGGATAATATATTTGAAAGACTGAGGACTGTCACAGAAGAGGTGTGGATGTCTGAAGCAGATCATCTATGATTATATTGATTACCTATTGAATAGTGAAAGGCCTTGATGGAGTGGATGTGGAGAGGATGTTTCCTTTGGTGAGAGAGTCAAAGACCAGAGGACACGGCCTCAGAATAGAGGGGCGTCCCTTTAAAACGAAGATGTGGAGGAATTTCTTTAGCCAGAGAGAATTTCTTTAGCCAAAAAATCTGTGGATTTTTTTGCCACAGGCAGCTGTGGAAGCCAAGTCTTTATGTATATTTAAGGCAGAGATTGATAGATTCTTGATTGGTCAGGGCATGAAGAGATGCAGGGAGAAGGCAGGAGATTGAGGCTGAGAGGAAGATTGGATCAGCCATGATGAAATGGCGGAGCAGACTCGATAGGCCAAATGGCCTCATTCTGCCCCTATATCTTGTGGTCTTATATTGAATAGATGGAAGGCTCCTTGATCCTATTTCCTTGTGTGTTCTTACCATCCACACAAATCGATCCTTGTATTGAAACCACACTATCAGTGACATCTTCATGTATCAGTGCACAGAATTTTGACTCAGAGTGCCATTGCTGTAAGAATATAAAGAATAGGAGCAGAAGAAAGCAATCAGCCCTTCATTCATGCTTCTTCATCTCCGTGCACTATCCTACACTAACCTCATATTCAAAGGTTCAAAAGGTCCAATTTAATATTGGAGAAATGTATACAATAGACATCCTGAAATGCTTTTTCTTCACAAACATCCACAAAAACAGAGAAGTGCCCCAAAGAATGAACAACAGTTAAATGTGAGAACCCCAACCCCCCCCCCCCAGCTCCCCCCCTCACGTGTAAGCGGCAGTGAGCAACGATTCCCCCCCCCCGGCAATAAAAAACATCGACACCGCCACTGAGCACTCAAGTGTGAGCAAAGCAACAGCAAAGACACAGACTTGCAGTTACCCCAAAGACTTTGCATTTCACCCGGTATACAACAAACCACGGGGTCTCTCTCTCCCTAATAGGGTATCCCCCATTTTCATAGCGAGCGGGAGACATAACGACAACCCGCTGGTTTATAATGTTAAAAGTCCGTTTTGTCGCTTTTTACAAGCTCTGTGCCCGAGGATCGCAAAGATCTCGGGTCCTCGAGCCCACAGCAAAAGATTTTCCACCCTCCCTGATGACACACGAGTCGCCTGCCATGACACAGACCCTCGATCCACTCATCATATTCTATTCCTTCATATTATTAGTAGCCCTGATCAACTGGGACTTGGGGTGGTGTGGGGGGGGGCAAATTTCTAAAGATTTAAAATCAACCTGGTGGCTATTTACTTTGATCTCTGTCCTCATTGGCTGACCCCTTATTCCGATGCTGTGGTTACAGATTCCTCATCTGAATCAGCTCTCATCCCTCCAAACTTGAGAGTGTAGTCTTCTCACTGATGAAGCTACCGTCCCAGGAATGAGTCTGGTGAGTATTTGCTGCACTCTTTATCACCAGTATGCTGGGTATTTCAGACGTGGTCTCACACATTACGCGGACGGAGTGAGAACACTCTGGAGATTGGAAGTCTTGGCTATTGTAGCAGAGCCAGGCATCAGCTGCTTCCTCACTGGTGGGCTTTGTGGAACTGTTGCGCATCGATTCGATTTCAACATTTAAGGGAAATTTAGATAACTATATGGAAGACGTGCAAATAGAGGGCTACGGTCCAGGTGTAGTTTAGTAGGTCCAAGCAGAATAACTGTTTAGCATGGACTACCGTATATGAGCCAAAGAGCCTGTTTCTGTGCTGTACTGATCTGTGACTCAATGGCTAAGTAATAAAGGGTGTGTCACGTCCTCTGTTTGTTATTTCCTTTCTCCTAGGCAGGATGTGAGAGCATCCTTCAAGGGGGTGAGCCCACAGAGAGTATCTGGCCTGGCAGTGTACCTGGCCAAGAACTGAAGACCTGTGTTAACCAGCTGTCTGGAGTGTTCACTGAGATCTTTAACCTCTCGCTCCAGCAGTCTGAGGTACCCACCTGCTTCAGGCAGGCTTCAATCATTCCAGTGCCTGAGAGGAACGTGGTAACTCACCTCACAATCATCCAGCAGCAACCGCATCTCCTCCACGGTCACCATCAGCAAAGGTGCACCTCAAAGCTGTGTGTTCAGCCCCCTGCTCTACTCGCTTTATGCTTACGACTGAGGCTAAACGCAGCTCCAATGCCTTATTCAAGTTTGCTGACAACACCACTGTTGGCCGAATCAAAGGTGGTGATGAATCAGCATGTTGGAATTCTGGCGGAGCGGAGCCACAACAATCTCTCACTCAATGTTAGCAAGATCAAGGAGCTGATTATTGATCACAGGGAGAGGAAACGGGAGGTCCATGAGCCAGTCCCCTATATGGGATCGGAGGTGGAGAGCGTTAGTAATTTTAAATTCCTCGCTGTCATCATTTCAGAGGATCTGTCCTGGCTCCAGCAGGTAAGTGCCATTACAAAGAAGGCATGGCAGCACCTCTACTTCCTGCTTAGAAGTTTGCGACAATTCAACATGTCATTTACAACTCATAAACTTCTATCGATGTGTGGTGGAGAGCACACTGACCAGTTGCATCGCGGCCTGGTATGGGAACACCAATGCCCTTGAAAGCCTACGAAAAGTAGTGGATACAGCCCAGTCCATCATGGGTAAAGCCCTCTTCACTGCTGACAAACTTTGACAAACTTCTATAGATGTGCAATGAAGGGTAGATTAACTGGTTGCATCACAGCCTGATAGGGGAACACCAATGCCCTTGAATGGAAAAGCCTACAAAAAGTAGTGGATACAGCCCAGTCCATCACGGGTAAAGCCCTCTTCACTGCTGAACACATCTACAAGGAGACCTACGTGCAACACGCTGGATGAACTCAGCAGGTTGGGCAGCATCCGTGGAAACGAGCAGTCAACGTTTTGGGCTGAGAATCTTCGTCAGGACTGAAGAGGGAGGGGGCAGCGGCCCTATAAGGAAGGTGGGGGGAGGGTGGGAAGGAGAAGGCTGGTAGGTGCCAGGTGAAAAACCAGTAAGGGGAAAGATCGAGGGGTGGGGGAGGGGAAGCAGGGAGGGGATAGGCAGGAAGGGTGACGAAGGAATGTAAGGGGAAAGCACCATGGGTGGTAGAAGAAGCCTATGACCCTATGACAAGGTTCTGGTCCTCTTAGAGGATCAGCCAGTTTGTTTGGTGCAAATGTTGCAGTGAGTTTAGTCTGCATAACATTCCCCATCTCCTCGAAACTTGCAGTTCACCAACATAGATAAAGCCGCTTAGTGATGGATTACCTAGCTCACATCTGAGTCTTAATGCCCACTAGGCTCTTCTGGAACATTTTTTGTATCTTTATCTATGTGGAAAGCCAAATTTCTCCAGACCTTCCTCTTAACCATGTTCAGACACCAAGATCAGCCTGGTGCCTCCCCTCTGTACCATCTCCCAGTCTGAACGTCTTTCCCTATCTGATGGAGCCTGTACTTGAAGAATGTTCTATGCAGACCGAACACCACACCACTTAAGCCCATTTCCATCATAATTTAGCAAGCTACTTCTTAAATTTTGACACAAGTTGAACACTTGTCACACTTAGGAACGTTTGTGGAAAAAATTGTGCCTGTCAGCATCCTGGTAGAGAGATTAAAGTTCACAGTGAAACCCTACTGAAAATATACGTATAGGGCAGGCAGATATTAACATTAGTCTGTGCAACACTGACGTTTTGCTACTGTTGTTGCCGTGGCTTTGGAATTCAGTGCAGCAAATATCTGCCTTGACCATGCAAGTGAAATAATAGCTCAACTAGGGTCAGAGAAATTGGCCCTCCAGTCCACTCCATCCATGCAGACATTAAGGAAAGGATTCTCATTCTTATCTGGTAAATATGTGACTGACGTAGGCTACAGTATTTGGTCCCTGTCCAACTGTATTAGTGTTTCTCTTCTATATTTAATGTCATAAAAACTAGCGAATTCAGGAACACATCCATATTACAAAAGAGAAGACGCTGGTGGACTTGAAGTACATTATAGTGGAAAAGCCCTGGGGGGAGGGGTTCCCAGCCTGAGGTCCACCTACCCCTGGGTTAATGGTAATTGGCAACAGGACAAAAGAAAAGGGGTGGTAACCCCTGCCCTGGTGGTTGACAATTTGGGAAGCCAGTGAAGAAATTGCTGGATCCCTTTAGGATATCACTGCATCATTATTAGCCGTAGGTACCAGAAGACTGGAGGGTGGCAAATGTTGAACCTTTATTCAAGCCGGGCTGCAAGAACAGGCTGGGGAACTATTGAGCAGTGGAAAAGTTTCTAGGAGGAAATGTGAGGGAGAGGATCTACCTGCATTTCAAAGGGCAAGCACTGATGCAGAGCAGACTCGATGGGCCAAATGGCCTACTTCTGCTCCTACATGTTATGATGGGCCTAGTCAGCATGGCTTTGGGTCTCATGATTGAGGTCTCGAATAGGTGAGAAGAGATTTATTGATAACAGAGCAGTAAACATTCCCAACGTAGACTTTTGTTGAGGTCTTGCATGATAAGCCATTCTGGAAGGTTAGATAAATTGGATCCAAGGTGAGCTAGCCAATTGACTACATAATTGACATGGAGTTAGAGGGTGGTAATGGAGGGTTGTTTTTTAGGTTGGAGGCTTGTGACTACTAGTGTGCTATAGGGATCAGTGTTGGCTCCTCTTGTCTGTCGTACATATTAAAAATTTGGATGGGAATGCAGGTGGCAGGGCTATTAATTTTACAGCTCTCTCCAAAATTGGTGGTGGTGCAAACGGTGAAGAAGGTTGCCCCAGATTTCAACAGGATCTGGACCAACTGAGAGAGTGGGCCAAGGGATGGCAGATGGAATTTAATTCACACAAGTGCGAGGTGTTGCATTTTGGGAAGTTAAACCAGAGCAGGACTTGCACATAAATGGCAGGGCCCTGGAGGGTTGTGGAACGGAGAAATTTGAGGTACGTGCACTTTGGAGGCATTTGACACATTTACCTTAGACAGGGCACTGAGTACAAAAGTTGAATTGCTATATTTAAAATCAAGTGGAGCATCGATAGTTAGAATGGTTACAGTCCTTCTCCTAGGGTAGGTCAGTCTTAAACTAGAGGACATAGATTTAAGATGGGGCGAGGGGAGATTTATAGGGGACCTAAGGGGGAGATTTTTCACACAGAGTGTGGTGTGTACATGGAACGTGCTGCCAGAGGATGTTGTAAATGCGGCTACGATTACAATTATGGTGTCTAAAAGAAGCAGTAAAGGTTTAGAGAGATATGGGCCAAATACAGGCAAATGGGATTAACTTGGGTGGGCACTGTTATCATCATGGACAACTTGGCCCGACATGCTGCATAAATCTAGGACTTTTATGGTTGCAGATGAATAATTTCACCCTCACTATAAATGAGGCAGAGCAATGACTGTGATGCTGGGCCAGAACTGAGCGGACTTCACCTTTCAGAACAACCAAACAACAGCATCCACTTGATCTATTAATAAAGCAATTAGGTTTATGCTTTTAAGAAAATGAACTGCAGCACTTTGATAATATTAAACATGAAGCAAAAGAATTAATCACCACAAGATAAATATCACCACATAAAGAATCAGCAAGTGATGTAACCGATTTAATGAAATGTAATATTGCTGATCAGCTATTAGTCTTCAGATCAGACTGCTTCTTCATCAACTTAACAACATAAAGGATTTCTTCTCCACTGTTAGAGAATTAGAACATACAGCGTTAGCAATTCGACCCACCATGTTATGCGACATTTTAATCTACTCCAAGATCCATCTAATCCGTCCCTGTCACATTATTTTCCATTTTTTTTCATCTGTGTGCCTATCCAAGTGTCATTTAAATGTCCCTAATGTACCTGTCTCTACCACCGTCCCTAGCATGGCGTTCAATGCACTTATATCTCTATAAAAATCTTACCTTTGACATTCTCCCTGTACTTTTCTCCAATCACCTGAAAAGTATACCGTTCATATCAGCCATTACCGCCCTGGGAAAAGGGTGCTGACTGTGCACCCTATCTGTGCATCATATCATTTTAAACACTTCTATCCAAAGACAAAAGCTCCAGCCTGCTCCATTTGTCAGCATAAGACATGCTCTCCTATCCAGGCAGTATCCTCGTACACCTCCTTTCTAATCCCTTTAAAGCTTCCACATCCATTGCGACCAGACTAAACACAATACTCTAAGTATGCTCTAACCAGTTTTATAGAGCTGTAACAATACCTCATTGCACTCGACTTCAATCACTTAACACACCATGCACCTTATAACAGCCCTATCACTTGCGTGGTAAATTTGAGGGATCTGTAGACGTGGACTCCAACATCCCTCAGTTCCTCCACACTATTAAGAAACCTTGTACCCTACTATCCAGTTCTGCCTTCCAAAGTGAATCGCTTCACATCTTTCTGGACTGTCCTCCAATTGCCATTTCTCAGCCCAGCTTTGCATCTTATCAATGTCCTGTTGTAACCTACAACAACCTTCCATACTATCCACAACTCCACCAACCTTCGTGCCATCTGCAAACTTACTAACCCACCCTTCCACTTAGTCATCCAAGCCTTTATAAAATTCACAAAGAGCAGGGGTCCCAGATCAAACCTGAGGGACACCTCCGACCACTGACCTCCTGGCAGAAAATGCTTAATCTACAACCATATGTGGGAAAGCACACAGCCCGGGTTTCCCTGGATCCTATGCCTTCTAACCTTCTGAATAAGCCTAGGGTTGGGAACCTTGTCAAACATCTTCCTAAAATCCATATACACTACATCCACCACTCTACATAGTTATTTTGTCACTTCCTCAAAAAGGTCAATCCACCTTGTGAGGTATGACCTGCTCCTCACAAAGCCATTCTGACTATCCCTAATCAGACTATGCTTCTCCAACTAATTCTAATCCTGTCTCTAAGAATCCTCTCCAGTAGTTTGCCCACCACTGATGTAAGACCCACTGTTCAATAATTCCCAGGGTTATCCCTACTCCCTTTCTTGTGTAGGAATAACATTTGCCATCCTCTAATCTGATGTTCTGTTGCTATGGCCAGTGAGGATGCAAAGATCACCTCCAACGGTGTAGCAATATCTTCCCTCACCTGTCACTTGATGTTCAGCCCCAGGGACTTATCCACGCTAATGTTTTTCAAAAGTTCCAAAATATCCTTTCTTAACCTGGTTATGTAACAGCACCTGTTCTGCACTGATTTCACATTCATCAAAGTCCCTCTTACTGCTGAATACTGAATCAAAGTATTCACTAAGGACGCCCCTACCTTCTCCAACTCAAGGCTTATGTTTTCTCTTTTATCTCTAATTGATTTTACCTTCACTTGAGTTGTCATCCTCCTCTTTCTTCTTCAGGCATGCGTAGAACACCTTGGGGTTTTCCTTAATCCTACTCTCTAAGACCTTCTCATGTCCCCTTCAAGTTCTCCTAAGTCTCTTCTGAAATATGCTTAAGTATGCTACCTTCCTTCTGTTGACTAGGTGTTCCACTTCTCTTGTCCCTCACTCTACCATCCTTTCCCTACTTCGAAGTATCAAACCTATACAGAACCCCAAACAACCACGTTTCCATTATACATTTCCCTGAGAACATCTGTTTCGAAGTTTCACTCCCAAGTTCATACCTAATAGCAGCTTGATAAGCCCTCCCCCACTTCAATAGTTCTATACTGCCTGCTTCTATCCACCTCCAAGGCTATGCTAAAGGTCAGTGAACTGCGGTCACCGTCTTTGAAATGACAGATCTGACACTTCATCTGGTTCTTTGCCTAGTATCAGATCCAGTATGACCTCTCCTCTAGTCAGCCAGTCTATATATTGTATCAAGAGTCCTCCCTAGAAACACACAGCAAATTCAACCTTCTCTAAAACCTCTTACACTAAGGAGGTGCCAGTTGACATTAGGGAAGTTAAAGTCACTTATGACTACAACCCTGGTATTTTTGCACCTTCCAAATTCTGCATACCTACTTGTTCCTTACTGTCCCTGATGCTTTGGGGGGTGAGGATGGTCTATAAAATACTCTCAGTAGAGTCATCGCTCCCTCCCTGTTTCTGACTTCCACCCACACTGACTCCATAGACATTCTGTCCATGACAACCTTCCCTTCTGCACCTGATTAGCAACGTTTTACCTCTCTCCCTGTCCCTTTTGAAACATCTAAGCCCCAGATTATCCAGCAGCCATTCCTGCCCTTGCGACAGCCCAATTACTGTAATGGCCACATTGTAGTTCCATGTACTGACCCCTAACCTGTTCATCACTCCATTCCTGAGACTTCTCACATTAAGATAGACAGCGTTCAACCCATCCAACTGACCGCATTTATGCCCAATCCACTGCCTATCCTTCCTCACAGCCTGTCTACACACTGCATCTACCTGCATACCAACTCTGACCTATCACTCTGTTACCTATCCCCCGCCATCCTAATTTAAATCTTCAATACCTCTAGCAAACTTGCCCACAAGGACATTGGACCCTTCAAGTTCAGGCGTAACCCATCCTTTTTGTACAGGTTATACTTTCCCTAGAAGAGATCTCAATGACCCAGAATTCTGAATCCCTGCTCCTTGGACCACACATTCATCTGCCATATCATCCTTCTCTTACCTTCACTTGGCACAGGCAGCAATCCAGAAATTATTACCCTTCAGGTCATGTTTATCCTTCCTTGCTCTCTTTTGTACAAAGTCTATCTGATGTTTGTTAATAAGGCCGTTCACATGATATTTATACTTCATCTTTAATATTGCTGGATGATAGAATTTGATTTATTTGGATCTGGAGAAGTCTAATGATGATTCAAAGTTACTGTTAAAGTTGCCGATACAAGTTAAAGGTAGCTATATTTGTAGCTGTACAGGACATTCAGAATAACAGTCATTCCTACCTTTGTACAAGTACAATTTGCACTCAGAAACGGAGCATATAAAATGCAAATATTACTGATAACATGGGAATACAATCTTGA
Source organism: Hypanus sabinus (assembly GCF_030144855.1). Lineage (NCBI taxonomy): Eukaryota > Metazoa > Chordata > Chondrichthyes > Myliobatiformes > Dasyatidae > Hypanus > Hypanus sabinus. The sequence continues at coordinate 116,808,069 of NC_082708.1, forward strand.
GAAAAGTTCTCCAAAGTTAAAACAATTGTCCTGATTTGAATATACTGAGTGGTGTCGGTAGAGTTACACCCTGACACCTGAAGCCCCCAAGAAAAGCCAAGTGCATTCCCAACCCAACAACACAGATTGGGGCTGATCTCTGGATTTTTGGCAAATCTCACAAGGAGCCAGCAATTCATTGTTCTGACCCACCAGCCTGCCTCTGTAGACTGTCCCTGTGAACTAATCACACTGCCTTTCCTGCATTATCTAACAGTGCAGTCTTTGGGCATCTGAGAAATGGAAGGCACAAAGGGGTCTGGCTGTGTTAAAATGAAATTAGAGATGTAGTCCTACCTCAATGGCAGTTTGTAAAAAGAGGAATTGTAAAGTTAGCTTTCTGCAGTAACACGACTCCAATAACAACCAGCACCATGGGTGGTATATTGTATGTGCAAGAATATCTGCTAACTCAAATGGATGCCACGTTTTCCTGAGTAAGTCTCACACATTGTGGTTAGATAGTATTAGAAACAGAAAGTGAAAAACAAATTGTGTGTATCTGGTCTGGTAATAAATTACTCTCAACTTGAAACTTCAGTTACTTACTTGACTGATGTAGCGTTGTCTTGGAGCATCTTTCCTTGTCATATCTGCTGATGCACTGGTGATGCAGTCTATCTTCTTCTTCACAGTCTGGTGATCTAAAGAGCCAAGATAAGTTACCCTATCACAATCTCTGTCAAACACTCAATATGAAAATGTCAGAAGAGCTTTTTCAAAAACAATGGTTTTAGTTGGATTTGGCTGAAAGTCACTATTGCTTACCTTTCTCATTGGCAAGCTTCGGCCAGCCTTCTGCAACCCTGACGGCATTTGAGTTATTGAGGAGTGTCTGAAGTGACCAGAGCAGAACAGGATTACATCAGTCAACTTTACTTATTTCAGATGGGAATGAAATGAAATGCTGAAGAGTGATACATCAAAGAATAGGTTACTCCGCCTTGTGCACTCTCTGCTGATCAGATGGAGTAAAAAGAAATTACAAAATTATATCATCATTTGTGAAAAGATTTAAAGCATTCTTTGGGCACACAATAGGAAAAGAAAAATTGAAGTAGGTTTCACACCACTACAGATCAATTGAGAAAACCAGATTAAGTTGACAAAGAAATGAGAAAATTGTTGCTGAATTATTACTGAAGATTAATTACTATAGATTGATTGGCCACTGCAAGTTGCTCCTCGTGTGTAGGTGTGTGGCAGAATCTGGATGGAGAATAAAAAATAAACGAGGTTTGGTGCAAATTGAGTTATTGATGGCCAGTGCAGACCGGGTGAGCTGAAGGGCCAGCTTGCAATGTTACACGATCTCTGACTCTACAACCCATGACCAAGGCGGGAAGATGTTTGAAAATAAAATTAATGCAACTGGGATAAACAGACAGAACATAGTTGACAAACTAACATCACTGAAAGAGGATAAAATTCCAGATGAGAAAAGAATGCACCGACTCATTACACAGGATCTGACAGTAACACTAGCTTATATGTACAAAGGTTCCACAGAAATAATTGTCAAGATGGCTGAGAATGATAGGACAACTAATTTGTAGACACTGAAAGCTGCACTAAGATATGAAAAGGAGCATCCACAGAGAGTGAGCAACATCATAGCCTCCTGGGAAATCCAAGCAGCTCCCCATGAATCAGTAGTGGACCTACTGTGACCATCAGCAAATGTGCTATGCCTGAACCAGATTTAACCTGGCACACAAAAAGTGCATGGAGAGGTCTGGTCAAAATAGATAAGGCAACCTGGGAGCAAATTTGGACAAATGCCATTCATTCAAAGCTGCGCTTTTCAATGACAACAAATTATTTGCAAAATGTGTTAAGTTATTTAAGTGTCTTAATTTTTAACAATTTGAATGTTTTCTTAAGTTGTTTCATTTTTTATTCTGTTTGCATGTTTTTCAATATTTGTGCCTACCAAAAATATGCACAAATTTCATTCAAAGTTCAAAGTAAACTTATTATCAAAGTATCCACGTTACCATATACTACCTTGAGATTCATTTTCTTGTGGGCATTTACAGGAAGAATAAAGAAATCAAACAGAATCTACAAAAAACATATATAAAGACTGACAAACAGTAACTGTGCAAAAGTCGAGAAATGGTGCAAATACAAAAATAATAGTCAGAACATGAGTTGTAAAAGAGTCTGCATGATCAGTCTGCATGATCATAGAATCAGTTCAGACTTGTGGTCAGTGAGGATATCCACACAGGTTCAGGAGCCTGATCGTTCCTGAACTTGATTGTGTGGTACAAAAGGATTCTGTGCTTTCTACCCAAAGGGAGTTGTAAGACTGTATTGACCTGGATAGTGGGAATCTTTGACGATAGATGCTGTCTTCTTTTGGCAGTGCAACGTGTAAACGTACTCAATGGTGGAAGGGCCTTTCCTGTGATGGACTGGGCTGTATCCACCATTAGTGTTTCCACACCAGGCCATGATGCAGCCAGTCAGGATGCTCTCTACTATGCAATTATTAAAGTGTGGCAAAGTTTTTTGCTAACATGCAAACTTCTAAGAAAGTAAAGGTGCTGTTGTGCCTTCTTAGTGATGACACTTGCCAGGACAGACCCTCTGGAATGTTAATGCTAAGTAATTATTGCATGGTTTTATGTCACACCGGGTGCCTGTACAATGCAGGGTCTGGCCATTTTGACCAGGATAAATTCTGAAACCACTTTTGCAACAGTGGATCCTCAAAAGATTTAGCCTCCAGTATCAATAATATTTTTTTGGTCTTGTTGGTGATTGCCTCATTTGCTCTCTACTCTTACCTTCTGTTTATTCTGCTTTTTTAGACAAGTGTACGGTCTAAACCATTAAATTTTAAAGTGTCAATGTCCAAAATATTTTTTTAAATACCCCTCTGGATCTGCTGGTTTTTAACAGTGCCTGCGGGAGTAGATTAGATTTGCACCATCCTGGTGACTGTCTGAGAACTTCTTCCCATTTATCTGTGAAAAGAAAAGGAATGTATGTAAAATCACATTCTCTGTCAACGCACAGAATATTATAGGGAAAAGTTGAATTGGATAGGATTTTATTGCCTGGGAGCTTAGGAGAATGAGAGGAGATTTGACAAAAATGTACAAAATTATTCAGGTAAATGTTAACCAGCTTTTCCCATCGAGGTTGGGTGAGGCTAGAACTACAGGTCATAGGTTAAAGGTGAAATATCTTAGGGGAACGCTCTCTTCACTCAGAGAGTGATGAGCATATAGAATGAGTTGCCAGCAGAAGTGATGGACTTGGGTTTGATTTCAGCATTTAAAAGAAATTACAGTAAGAACATAGATGGGGGAGGTTTGGAGGGCTATGGTGTAGGTGCACGTCAATGAGACTAGACAGAATAATAGGTTGGTATAGACTAGATGGACCAAAGGGCCTGTTTCTGTGTTGTGGTTCTGCCTGACTCAATGATATTTCTTTATATTGCACACATAGAGTAAATCTAGATTTGGAAATTCAAGCAAAATCAGTGTGCTGGAGATGTAATGAACAATCCCATGCCTGAATCTCGTGATTGAAGATGCACATAACCCCTTACCTTGGGATGACAGAGTGATTGTACTTTTAGAGTTATTGTGGTGTCTCGGAATTTTATGAAGCCGAGTCACTAAAAATATCCTAAAAAAAAAATGACAAATTAGAGTGTCCAATTTTCAACCTAACAGACTCCAATACTTGCACCCACATGAGTATTATAACATACATGCAAACATACAGATTACCAAACAGGAGAAGGTCTCTTGGTCCCTCAATCCTACCCTAACTTTTAATAACAGCTGGACAAATCTGGATGTAATATGTATTCTCTTTATTTTCCAGTTCAGACAAAGGACTTCAACCTGAAATATTAGCTCTTTATCTCTGTCCACAGATACTGCTGACCAGCTGAGAGTTTCAAACATTTTGCTTTTATTTCAGTTCTCCAGCATTTGCAGTTTTCTTTTGGATTTTCATTAACTTTGCATATCCACCTGCTTCTGCCTTGTGAGTGTTGAACATTTCTGCTCTCACCCTCTTCATGAAAGCAAGTTTGAGAGACTAAGAAAATTTCACCTCAATCTTTGCACTGTTTGTGATTCGTTAGCTTTTAGCAATAATCGCTAGTTTTAGATTCCCTCACATCCTCTCCACATCGATTCATTCAAGAGCCATTGGGATTTTTCATGTTTCAATCCAAATCCCTTCCATTCTTCTAAACTCAAGTTCAGCCTGACAAACTTTCCTCATAAGACAAGCTGCCCATTACAGATCCCTGTTGAACTGGCATCCCTCTTTAAACAAGGAGACTGTACACAATACTCCAGAAGCATATCCACTTGTTGGACAAGCCAGAGAGTGGTAGTAGAGGGTTGCCTCTCTGTCTGGAGGCCTGTGACTTGTGGAGTGCTGCAAGGATCGGTGCTGGGTCAGTTGTTGTTTGTCATCTACATCAATGATCTGGATGATAATGTGGTTAACTGAGTTAGCGAATTTGCGAATGACACCAAGATTGGGGCTGCAGTGAACAGTGAGAAAGGCTATCATGGCTTTCAGAAGGATCTGCATCAGCTGGAAAAATGGACTGAAATGGACAGATGGAATTTAATGTAGAGAAGTGAACGGTAGGGCACTGAGGAGTGTTGTAGAACAAAGGGATCTGGGAATAGAGGTCCATAATTCACAGAAAGTGGTGGCACAGCTGGATAGGGTCATAAAAAAGCTTTTGGCACATTGGCCTTCATAAATCAAGGTATTGAGTACAGGAGATGGGATGTCATGTTGTATTTGTATAAGACGTTGGTGAGGCCTAATTTGGGGTACTATGTACAGTTTTGGTCACCTACCTACAGGAAAGATGAAAGCAAGGTTGGAAGAGTACAAAGTAAATTCACAAGGATGTTTCTGGGTTTGGAGGGGCTGAATTATAAAGAAAGATCGAATAGGTTAGGACTGTATTTGAAAGGAGAGTTGATAGAGGTATACAAAATTATTAGGGGTACAGATACGGTAAATGCAAGCAGGCTTTTTCCACTGAGGTTGGGTGGGACTACAACCAGACGTCATGGATGAAGTGTGAGAGGTGAGTAGAACACGAGGGGAATCTTCTTCTCTCAGATGGTCCTGAGAGTGGGGAACGAGCTGCCAGCACAAGTGGTGTATGTGAGCTCAATTTCAGCTCTTAAGAGAAATTTGGATGGGTACATGGATGGTAGGGAAATGGAGGCCTAATGGCCCTGGTGCAGATCGATGGGAGTAGGCAGTTTAAATGTTTTCAGCATGGACTAGATGGGCCAAAAGGCCTGTTTCTATGCTGCACTTCTCTGTGAATCTGCTTTTTCCCATTCTCCTAAAAATAAACTATAATATTTCTAATTTTCTGAATTACCCGCCCACAGGCCTTTTGAAAATAATGCTCTTGAACAGGGGTTCCCAAGCTTATTTTATACCATGGACCAATACCATGAAGCAAGCGATCCGTGGACCCCAGGGTGGGAATCCCTGCTCTAGAACATCCAGCTCCCTCTCCATCGCACAACTACGGAATCGCTCACTGCTTAGGTATTCTGTCTGGATAGTCGGTGACCCAATGAAATAAACACCGAACTTTCCAATTTCAGGTACCTTTACTCCCCCCCCCCCCCAACTTTCAATCCATCTGTATCGCTGTTCAGTTGCTGTTCTCATCCACTTATTTCACCCAGCGAATTCCCTCCCCATCTGCTTTCACCTTTCACCCAGTTTTTCCCATTATCACCTTCTTTGATTAACAGATTCCAGCAGAGCTAGTCTATCTTCTCACTAATCACCCCCTCTTAACCCACCTGCCTCCATATGCCCTTCTGTTCTTCTTTGCTTCCATTAGCACACCTCAGCCTGTTGACCAACTCCACACATCCCCCACCCTCTCATATTTCAGACTCTGACTTCTAGGCCCCTGTGTCACACCACCCCCTCCACACTTAATGCTGGTTATCTTCCCTGTACAGTCCTAATACAGGATCCTGGAATGAAGCATCAACAATCATCCCCCCTGCCGATGCCCACTGACCTGCTGATTTTGTCCAACAGTTTGCTTTCATAAAATCTAGTATTTACTGTTTCTTGTGGCTCAATATTTGCTTTTTTTAATTTTTCTCCCAACACGGACAATATCACAATTTCCACACTATGTCTTCGGCTGGTGGAGAATATTCATGGCACGTCCTTAATACCTGGAAGTGGACATGATGCTGAGATAGGTTGCTAGGATGCACTGGGACACATCATCACTGACGTAACCTAGGTCCATCGGGTGTTTCGGGTCATTCAACATCAGACACTCTCATCCCAACCAGGGTTGATCAAGCCCTGGCTAGTGTCCCAGTAGCACTGTTCTATGGGTCACACCACTGTTCAAAAAAGGATGTAGACAAAAGGCAGGTAACTATAGGCCAGTTAGTTTAATATCTGTGGTAGGAAAAGTGCTTGAAACTATCATTAAATAGCGAGGCATCTAGAAAGAAATGGATCCATCAGCCAGGCACAACATGGATTCAGCAAAGGCAGGTCCCGTTTGACAAACTTACTGGAGTTCTTTGAGGATATAACAAGCACAGTGGATAGAGGGAAATAAATGGACGCTATATACTTGGCTTTCCAGAAGGTGTTCGATAAGGTGCCACATAAAAGACTTATCTTTAAGATAAGGATGTATAGAGTTGGGGGTGATGTATTAGCATGGATAAAGGATTGATGAATGAATAGAAAGCAGGGTGTTGGGATACAGGGGTGTTATTCTGGTTGGCAATCAGTGGTGAGCAATGTGCCACAGGGGTCAGTGCTGGGCCTGCAACTGTTCATGATATATGATCTGGAAGAGGGGACCGAGTGTAATGAATCTAAGTTTACTGATGATACTAAATTGAATGAAAAAGCAAATTGTGCAGAAGATACAGAGAGTCTGCAGAGAGATACAGATAGGCTAAGTGAGTGGGCAAGGGTCTGGTAGATGGAGTACAACGTTGGTAAATGCGAGGTCATCCACTTTGTAAGGAAAAATAGAAGAGCAGATTACTATTTAAATGATAAAATGATAAAAATGATAAAAAATCATTAATATCAGAAGTACTGCATGCAGTTCTGGCCTCCTTACTTGAGGAAGGATATACTGGCTTTGGAAGCAGTGCAGAGGAGGTTCACCAGGTTGATTCCAGAGACTAGGAGATTAGACTATGGGGAGAAATTGAGTTGCCAGGGTCTGTACTCGCTGGAATTCAGAAGAATGAAAGATCATATAGAAACATATAAAATTTGGAAAGGGCTAGATAAGATAGAGGCAGGAAAGTTGTTTCCACTGGTAGGTGAGACTACAACTAGGGGACATAGTCTCAAGACTGAGGGGAGTAGATTTAGGATGAAGACAAGGAGAAATTGCTTTTCCCAGAGAGTGGTGAACCTGTGGAATTCTCTGCTCAATGAAGCAGTGGAGGCTACCTCAGTAAATATATTTAGGACAAGGTTGGAGAGATTTTTGCACTGTACGGGAATTAAGAGTTATGGGGAAAAGGCAGATAGGTGGAGATGAGTCCATGGCCAGATGAGCCATGATCTTATTGAATGGCAAAGCAGGCTCAATGGGCCAGATGGCCTACTCCTGCTCCTATTTCTTATGTTCTTGTGTTACACCTCTTGATTCTTAATCATCTGCAGTCACGTTCAGCAGCCTCTATGACAGTCCTGATGCCTCTTTCCTTCGTAGCCCCCCGTAATGCCAAAGAGAGAGTTGGTTCAGCAGAGCAAGCTGCCAGCAAAACCTCTACACCCCACCTCTATAGGCCCATGATGTACCCACCACCCCAGTCTCTGGCACTACTCTACCAGCTCCTAGTATTTGGCCTCCTTGCACTTGAAAGCCGCCTCGATAGAAGAGATAACAGAAAGTTCTTATTTATGTTGATCATGTCACTACTGAGAAACAGATTAATAAAATGCACTTTATGACAGGAAACAATTATGGAAAGGATACTTGAATACTATTTGGACCCCAGGCAGATCATTCCAATGGTAGAATCTCTGAGTGTGAGAAAGTAGAACCAACAAATTCCTCAGTCTGAGAATTTGTGTCCTTAATGGTTCTGTCATGTCTAATGTTTGGGTTGATGAAAATCTGTGCTCTCAAGGTTCTATTAGAAACACACAGCCTTGACTGGTATCAGATGTATCCGAATATTCTGACTTTTCCATGTGCCCACACTCCTGTTCAAAATAATCATTTGTCCCTGGTCCTATGAAAATCTGGGTGGCTACTGGAAGATTATTGGATCACAAAGAACATCTCCTGGTTTTGCATTTTTGGAGAAAAATTGGGAACAAATTAAAAATTAACTTTCCATTTCAATTGCAGAGGTAAATATTAACAGTTCTAACAGCTCTCTGATGGAGATGAGCCATATCCACATAGAGCTGAATTAAAAGGCACAAAACTGTCCAAACACTTCAAGGGAATTTTATTTTTATTTTATTGCTAATCACAAAATATTCTTTAATTGATTTGGGCAAATCTTGCAACCATTTTCAAAATTACTTCTTAATGTGATTTTAATTCTAAATCACAACACTGCACCATGTTCAGTCATCTGTCATAATAAAGATAGCTCCTATATCGTGATGTCAAAATTGCCAGTGTGGAAACCATTTTCATATTTAATTTACAGGACAACCCAAAATGTGTGTGTGGGTTACTATGACTGCACTATCTTTGACTAATTTTAAGGTTCCTTTTAAATTTTACTGTCTTTATCATTGTTCTGTCTAAAGACAAGAGGGTTTTCTATTATTACAGAAATAATGTATCATCTGAATTCCCCAAGCATTTTCAATACAACTGAATACATACATTAAAAACTATAAAATGCTGTTAATTATGACTGAATTATTCCTTACTCTGGTGGATGGGGCTTGTGTAGTCTGGTAGGGGAGTGTAGTCGGATCAGGTTCTGAGTAGGTTCGTCCAGTTGCTTTTTTCTGTATTCGGCTGAATAAGTAGTAATGTTTCTCAGTCGATTCTCATGCTCCTCTCTCCACATAGTACTTGCTTTTTGCTTGATCTTTTCAAACTCTTCATGATCTAAAGATCTGAACGGCATTTGAAAGGACATGGTTTCTAGAGCAAAAGCTTTCTTCAGACAGTTCATGCGTCATCGAAGAGCAATTGCAGACAATTATTTGCCACTTTAAATGACCAGTAGATGAGCAGAAATTTGGTTTTGTTGGAGTATGACTTTGTTTTCAGAGCTGTTGAAGTGGTTCATCTGCTTTTGGTGCAGGAGTAGGCTTTGTTGATCAATTGCTAAGCAACAGGGCCAGCAGAGCACCTCCCACAGTCTGGATGGAACATGTTCTGCCACGGGCATTGGCAAACAAGAACGTGAGAGCACGGTGCGGGAGATGAAAAGAGACTGGAGAAATCTATTGCTTAAGAATTGTTCCTCAGCAAGTCATCACATAGCTGCAAAGAATCAGTATTCAAGATCCCAAACTGTTTGTTGCCATTCTGCAGTACACGAGTGTAAAGGAGAATAAACTGATTATTACTCTGGATCCAATGCAGCATTAAAAAAACCCCAATTAATATAAAAGGAATCCTATTAAGGACAACGTGCAAGTACTGTAGTGGAAATACATGGGGAAGTTGAAGGTTGCCAAGGAGCTGTGGAGAAGAGCGGCTGATATGTGGTATGTGGGAAGGTGGTGGGGGTCATGGGTTGATCAGCCTGATAGTTAGCAGGAAGTAACTGTCTTTGAGCCTAATGTCCTGGCGTGGATGCTGCACGGTCTCCTCCCTGATGGGAGTGGGAGAAACAGTCCCCAGGTAGGGTGGGTGCGAACCTTCATGATATTGCTGGCCTTTCCCAGCATCTTTCTGCATGCACTCAATGGCCACTTTATTAAGTACGCTATACCCCTCGATAATGCAAATATCTAATTAGCCAATCATGTGGCAGCAACTTAATGCCGAAAAGCACTCAGACATGGTCAAGAGGTTCAGTTGTTCAGATTTTCAAAGTTCAAAGTGAAGTTATTATCAAAGTACACACATGTCACCATATACTACCTTGAGATTAATTTTCTTGTGGGCATTCACAATAAATACAAAGAAACACAAAAACAAAAGCAATGGAAAACTGGACGTAAAGATGGACAAACAGCCAGTGTGCAAAAGACAACAAATTGTGCAAATACTAAAAGAAAAATATAGCAAATATATAACAAATATTGAGAACAAAGAGTGGCAGAGTTCTTGAAAGTGAGTTCACAGGTTGTGCAACAGGTGAGTGAAATTATCCACTGTGGTTCAGAACCATGATGGTTGAGAGGTAATAACTGTTGCTGAATCTTGTGGTGTGGGACCTATGGCTCCTATACCTTTACCCTGATGGTAGTAATGAGAAGAGAGCATGGCCTGCAGGGTGGGGGTCTTTGATGACAATGCTGTTTCCTGCAGCAGTGCTCCTTGTAGATATGCTCAATGGTGGGGAGGGCTTTACTTGTGACGGACTAGGCTGTATCCACTACTTTTTATATGCTTTTCTTTTCAAGGGCATTGGTGTTTCCATACCAGGCCTCGATGCAACTTTTCACCATGTATCTTTGGAAGGTTGTCAAGGTTTTAGATGCCATCAAATCTTCACAAGCATCTAAGAAGGTAGAGACAATGCCGTGCTTTCTTTGTAAAGCACTTTTGTGCTAGATGCAGGACAGATCCACTGAAAATGATAATGCTGAGGAACTTTAAGTTACTGACTTTCTCCTGATGGGGACTGGCTGATGGCTCTCCGTTTTCCACCTCAGTAATCAGCTCTTCTGTTTTGCTGCCATTGACTGAGAGGTTGTTGCTGTGGCACCAATCAGTCAGGTTTTCATTCTCCGTCCTACATGCTAATTCACCACCTTTGACTGTGGAATGATTGTTGGTGCGAGGTGGGATGGTTTGAATGTCTCAGAAAATGCTGATCACCTGGATTTTCATACACAGCAGTCTATATAGAGAATGGTGCGAGAAACAAAATACATCCAGTGAACGGCATTTCTGTGGGTGAAAACGCTTTGTTAATGAGAGAGGTCATAGCCTGATTGGTTGGAGCTCACAGGAATTGAATTGAAATTATTATTTACATCCTTCATATATATGAGCAGTAAAAATCTTTACCCTACATCTCCGGCTAAATGTGCAATTCATAGTAAATTGTAATAAATAGTATGTACAACAGGACAGTCAATATAACATAGAAATGCAGTCGTCAGCATGAATTAATCAGTCTGATGGCCTGGTGGAAGAAGCTGTCCCAGAGCCTGTCGGTCCTGGCTTTTATACTGCAGTATCGTTTCCCAGATGGTAGCAACTGGAACAGTTTGTGGTTGGGGTGACTCGGGTCCCCAATGATCCTTCAAGCCCTTTTTACACACCTGCCTTTGTAAATGTTCTGAATAGTGGGAAATTCACATCTACAGATTCACTGGGCTGCCTGCACCACTCTCTGCAGAGTCCTGCAATTAAAGGAGGTACAGTTCCCATACCAGGCAGTGATGCAGCCAGTCAGGATGCTCTCAGTTGTGCCCCTGTAGAAAATTCTTAGGATTTGGGGGCCTATACCAAACTTACTCAACCGTCTGAGGTGAAAGAGGTGCTGTTGTGCCTTTTTCACCACACAGCTGGTGTGTAGAGAGCACGTGAGGTCCTCGGTGATGTGGATGCTGAGGAACTTAAAGCTTAAAGCTGAAAAAGAATTGGGATATTTTTAAAATCAGCACCAAGCTATTTAGTGGTTCACAATGGATAGTACATATATGGAACTCCCTCCAACAAAAAAATTGGCTGAAGCTAGATCAATTGAAAATTTCAAAATTGAGATTGCTGGATTTCTTCAGGAACAATTTTAAGATGATTTAAATTATCTCAGTATTCATTAGTTAGGCTTTTAATGAGGCAGCAAAAATGGAGTAAATTAAAATCTTAATGCGTTTGAACACTGAGCTTGGAAATACATATAATGACCGATGAAGATCATCAGGCATGAGAACAGAATTAGGCCATTTGGCCCATCGAGTCTGCGTCACCATTCAATCATGGCTGATCCTTTTCTTTGTCCCTTCTCAGCCCCACTCCCAGCCTTCTCCCCATAACCTTTGATGCTATGTCCAGTCAAGAACCTATCAATCTCTGTGTTAAATACACCCAGCTGCCTGTGGTAACAAATTCCACAAGTTCACCACCCTTTGGCTAATGAAATGTCTCTGCATTTCAGTTTTAAATGAATGCCCCTCCATCTTGAGGCTCTCTTGTCCTTTTGTCCTAGACTTCCCACCATGGGAAAGATCCATTCCACATCTACTCTATTTAGGCCTTGTAATATTCGAAAGTTTTCAATGAGATCCTCCCTCATCCTTCTAAATTCCAGCAGGTACAGACCCACAGCCATCAAACATTCCTTATATGATAACCTTTTCATTTCTGGAATCATCCTTGTAAACTTCCTCTGGACCCTCTCCAGTACATCTTTTCTTAGATGAGGAGCCCAAAACTGTTCACAATACTCAAGGTGAGGCCTCTCCAGTGCCTTATAAAGCCTCAGCATCACATCCCTGCTCTTGTATTCTAGACCTCCTGAAATGAATGCTAACATTGTATTTGCCTTCCTCACCACCACTCAACCTGCAAGTTAACCTTTAGGGTGGTCTGTACAAAGACTCCTAAGTCCCTTTGCATCTCAGATTTTTGGATTTTCTCCCCTTTTAGAAAATAGTCCACACATTTATTTCTACTACCTAAGTGAATGACCATACATTTTCCAACATAGTATTTCATTTGCCACTTTCTTGCCCATTCTCCTAATCTGTTAAGTCCTTCTGCATCCTACCTGTTTCCTCAATACTGTGCCCCTCCACCAATCTTTGTAACATCTGCAAACTTGGCAACAAAACAATCTACTCCATCTTCTAAATCATTGACATACAGCATAAAAAGTGGTCCCAACACGGACCCCCATGGAACACCACTAGTCACTGGCAGCCAACCAAAAAAGGATCCTTTTATTCCCACCCTGATGCACCGTCAATAACTCTCTGAGACGTGAGGCGAGGTATCGGCTTTTATTAACTGGAAGAAAGAACAAGCAGCAATTGACCACCATACTACATCCTGGAGACTGAGAGGCAGGGCTCAGGCCCCAATTGCCTTTATACCGGGGTCTGTGGGAGGAGCCACAGGAGCAGTCAGCAGAGGGGGCATGTCCAGACAGGTATATGTAGTTCACCACATTCACCCCCCCTCTTTGTTTTAAAAGAGAGTCCCCATGCGGCGAAGTTTCTTACAAGTATATTTACAGGTTAAGTCTATCAGGTGGTTGAAGCTGTCGCTGCGATCTACGTAGCACCGGCTGTGATTGCACAGGTGCCGGTGGTGATTGCACCAGAGACGGAGGTTGTGCTGGTTCCGGCCTAACTGGAGGTGTCAGCCCACTAGGCGTCAGTGATCCCTCATGCGCGTGCGAGATGCCAGGTATAGGAGTGTTGTGAGGAGTCTGTGTAGGGCCTGGTGTGCGCGGTGTCACCTCGGGTACAGGGTTCATAGTTACCGTGGAGTGTTCGGGGTAGTGGTCTGCTGCTCCTGCGGGCGCCAGGTCGTGGACAGAGACTGTGTCCTCCCGCCCATCAGGTAAGACCACGTAAGCATACTGGGGGTTTGCATGTAGTAGGTGAACCCTCTCGACCAGCGGGGAGTATTTATTGCTCCTCACATGTTTCCGGAGCAGCACTGGCCCCGGGGACGTCAGCCAAACTGGCAGAGTGGTCCCAGTGACAGACTTCCTGGGAAAAGAGAATAGGCGCTTGTGAGGGGTGGCATTGGTGGACGTACACAACAGAGAGCGGATAGAGTGGGGTGCCTCAGGGAGGACCTCCTGCCATCGAGAGACCAGCAATCTTTTCGACTTAAGGGCTAAAAATGTGGCCTTCCACACTCTGGCATTCTCCCTCTCCACCTGTCCATTTCCCCGGGGATTATAGCTCGTGGTCCTACTAGTAGCAATGCCCCTAGCCAGCAGGTACTGGCACAGCTCGTCACTCATAAAGGAGGACCCTCTATCACTTTGGATATAGCTGGGATATCCGAACAGAGTGAAGAGCTGGCAAAGGGCTTTTATGACGGATGTGGCAGTGGTGTCGGGGCAGGGGATGGCAAAGGGGAACCGCGAGTACTCGTTGATAATGTTGAGAAAGTAGACATTGTGGTCGGTGGAGGGAAGGGGGCCCCTAAAGTCAACACTCAGACGCTCAAAGGGGCAGGTGGCCTTGATAAGTTGCGCCTTTTCAGGACGGTAGAAGTGCGGTTTGCACTCAGCGCAGACTTGGCAGTCCCTGGTCATTGTCCTGATGTCCTCAAGGGAGTACGGCAGGTTCCGGGCTTTCACAAAATGGTAAAACCGGGTGGCAAAGATGTGCATGGAGGGCGTATAGCTGGTCGAGCTGTGTGCTGGCACTCGCTCCCTGGGATAGGGCTTCAGGGGGCTCATTGAGCCTTCCAGGCCAGTACAGGATATCATAGTTGTAGGTGGAGAGTTCTATTCTCCACCGCAAAATTTTATCATTTCTGATTTTGCCCCACTGTTGGTTGCTGAACATGAACGCAACTGAGTGCTGGTTGGTCAGCAAGGTGAACCTTTTGCCGGTGAGATAGTGCCTCCAGTGCCTAATAGCTTCCACCATGGCCTGGGCTTCTTTCTCCACCGCGGAGTGCCAAATTTCAGAGCCTTGAAGGGTATGAGAAAAGAATGCTACTGGCCTGCCTGCCTGATTGAGGTTAGTAGCCAGCGCAAAATCGGAGGCATCACTCTCTACTTGGAAGGGAATGGTCTCGTCCACCACATGCACCGTTGCTTTGGCAATGTCCCCTTTAATGCAGCTGAAGGCCGCGCGGGCCTCGGCTGAGAGGGGAAATGTGGTAGACTTGACTGGGGGGGCCTTGTCTATGTAATGGGGGACCCATTGGGCATAGTAGGAAAAGAAGCCTAGGCACTGTCTGAGGGCTCTGAGGGTGGTGGGAAGAGGGAGTTCTAACAGGGGACGCATACAGATCAGGGCCAGTGGCCCCATTCTCCACGACATACCCAAGGATAGCGAGTCGGGTGGTTCTGAACATACACTTGTCCCTGTTATAAGTAAGGTTCAGGGCTTTGGCCACTTGGAAAAATCGTTGGAGGTTGGCGTTGTGATCTGACCAGTCGTGACCACAGATGGTGATATTATCCAGATAGGGAAATGTGGCCTTCAGTTGGCACTGGTCCACCATCCGGTCCATTTCCCTCTGGAAGATAGAGACCATTCGTGACACCAAAGAGGACGCGCAGGAAGTGATAGAGCCTGCCGCCCGCCTCGAAGGCAGTGTATGGGTGGTCCTCTGGGCGGATGAGGAGCTGGTGATAAGCGGATTTCAGGTCTATTGTCGAGTACACCTTGTACTGAGCTATCTGGTTGACTATATCCGCGTTGCAGGGTAGGGGGTACGTGTCAAGCTGCGAGAACTTATTGATGGTCTGGCTATAGTCCACGACCATCCTATTTTTCTGCCCGGTCCGAACAACAACCACCTGGGCCCTCCAAGGACTTGTGCTTGGCTCAATGATCCCCTCCCTGAGCAGCCGCTGCACCTCCGACTGAATGAAGGCCCTGTCCCCCGCACTGTACCTCCTGCTTTTAGTTGCCACAGGTTTACAGTCGGGGGTCAGGTTGGCGAACAGTGGTGGGGGAGGGATCTTGCGGGTGGAGAGGCTGCAAGTGGTGTCAGTAGCGCAGCTGTTGGCATGGTGCTGGGTGGGATGTGCGGGTCGGTGTGTGGGTGTGGTCAGAAGCGGGGTATATGACGAAGTCCCACAAAACTGAGGATTCCTGACTGAGTGGTGGGAGGGCCCGTCATATGCCATAGTCACACTTTCGAGATGGCTCTGGAAGTCCAGCCCCAATAGCACAGGCGCACACAGTTGAGGCATGACCAGTAGCGCAAAGTTCCAATATTCTGTGCCCTACACCACCAATGTCGCTACACAAACCACCCAGATGTCTGTGGAATGCGACCCAGAAGCCATGGTGACCCCCTGGCTTACTGGCCGGGTCACAAGTCCGCAGTGTTGCACCGTGTCCGGGTCAATAAAACTCTCAGTGCTACCTGTGTCAAACAGGCAGCTAGTCCTGTGCCCCTCCACCAGGATGTCCATCATTGACCTTGCAAGCTGGTGTGGGGCGCTTTGGTCGAGGGTTATGGAGGCCAGAGTTGAACTGCCGTCTTGGTGCCTGGTAAGCACCAGTGGGTTGGGGGCAGGGCGAGTTGGCGCCAACAAAGATGGCCGCCCCCATCCAGGCAGGCAAGATGGCGGCCCCCATGCCTCACACGAGGCGGGCAGGCAAGATGGCAGCCCCCATGCCTCACACGCAGCGCTGCCCGACCCTGCTCGTGGTTTAGACTTACAGACCTTGGCGAAATGGTCCTTCTTCCCGCAGCTGGAGCAGGTCGCTTCTCGGGCCGGGCAGCATTTTCGGGGGTGCTTTTTGAGTCCGCAGAAGTAACACTGCGCAGACTTGCAACTGGCAGCAGCTGTGGTCGGTTTCGGGGAGTTCGTGGACTCACAACTGGCAGCAGCGTTGGTGAATTCGCTTGCAGGTGGTGGGGTCTGAGGTGTCCACGGGATCAGTGGGGGATCGCGCAGCTGGACAGCGTCAGCGTTGTGCGGAGCAGCCTCCAGCGTGTCGGCTGTCTTGATCGCCGAGCGTAAGGTAAGATCAGCATTTTCCAGCAGCCGCTGGCGCACGTACACTGACCTGATCCCCGTAACGAAGGTGTCTCGTACTAGCAGCTCTGCATGTTGTTCTGCCATCAGAGCTTTGCAGTCGCAAGTTCGCACGAGTGTCTGTAGGGCTCTGAGAAACACGGCGCTCGACTTGTCCGGTCACTGTCACCGCATCGCTAAGCAATGTCTTGCGTAGACGGTGTTCACTGGCCACAGGTACTGTCTTTTGAGGGCATCCAGTGCCCCTTCGTAGGTCGGCAGGTCCCTGATAAGTGAGTAAACTTTCGGGGTGACCCTTGAGAGGAGAATTCTGTGCATGATAGCAGGCTCAGTCACACGAACCTCCTCCAAGTATAATTGGAACGAAATCATAAAAGGAAAAGTAGGCAAGTTTCTCAAAAATCTCTCTCTCTCTCCAACCAGCCTGAATGAACTGAGTGATTTTTATATTTCCATCGGACAATACATTTATCCCCTAGACAATGATAGAGCTATTTCTTATTGATTATTATTATACCCGCACTTTTAGATCCCGTATTGATGGCGTATATTATCTGTATGTTTGCATTGATATTATTTTTGTGTATTTTTACTAGTAAATACTGTTAAAAATAGTACCATCAGACTTCAACGGACGTCTCTATCCTTGCTGGTAAGTGACCCAGTTACGGGGTTCATAACAAAGTGGGGACCTAGTCTCAGGATTTGATACCAAATTGGAGGGCCAGTGAATCGGGCTTGTAAGTCCAAACTTGGATCTGGTTACACGGGTAGCCAGACGGGAAACCAGCAAAGATGGGCGTGGATAACTTTATAGAAAACCTGACTCTGGAGGCGCTAGAGGCGGCCACAAAGTCGGAATTGATAAATATTGCGAAAGGACTAAACCTCGCAGAGGTGAGGTTGTCAATGAAAAAGCGGGAAGTGCAGAGGGCCATAACTCAGTATTATATTGTGAAGAATGTGTTTTCGCCTGAGGTATTGGAAAATATCTCTGAAAAGGCACCAGCTAGTGGGATGGCTCAGTTAGAGTTGGAGAAATTAAGGTTGGAACATGAAATTAAGTTAAAGCAGCTTGAAGCAGCTGAAAAGGAAAAAGAAAGGGCTGAAAAAGAGAAGAAAAGGGCCGAAAAGGAAAAAGAAAGAGCCGAAAAGCAACGGGAGCATGTGCTCCAGCTAAAGGAGTTAGAGGTGAAGAGGGAGCAGGAAAGAGCTGAGAAACAAAGAGAGCATGAAATTCAGTTAAAACAGCTGGAACCAGCTGAAAAAGAGAAGGAAAGGGACAAAAAGGAGAAGGAGAGAGCCGAGAAGGAGAGGGAGGCGGAGAAACAGAGGCAACATGACTTGGATATGGAGAAGTTAAGGCAAGATCGAAGAGCTCAAAGGCCAGACCGAGAGGAGCGGTTTAATGTTAGTCGGGAGTTTAGGTTAGTACCTCCGTTCAAGGAGACGGATGTTGATAGTTATTTCTTGCATTTTGAAAAGGTGGCGGTGAGTCGGAAGTGGCCCAAAGAGCAGTGGGTGGCGTTGTTACAAAGTGTGTTAAAAGGGAAGGCACAACGGGCATATGCGGCATTGTCCATGGAGGAGGAGTCGGAGAATTATGAGAAAGAAAGGAGGCCATTCTTTGGACCTACGAATTGGTACCTGAAGCCTATAGACAAAAGTTCAGAAATTTAAAGAAAGGGTGGAATCAGATGTATACCGAGTTTGCCTATGAGAAGGGTGTGCTCTTGGATCGTTGGTGTGCAGCAGAAATAGTGGAAGAAGATTTTTGGCATCTCAGGGAGTTAATTCTGATTGAGGAATTTAAAGGTTGTTTTTCAGATGATATCCAGATGTATTTGAATGAGAAGCCGAATAAGTCCACCTCCGAATTTGCTAGGTTTGCAGATGAATATGCCCTAACCCACAAGACAAAGTTTTCCTCGAATAAAAGTTACCAGAGAGACCGTGGGAACGGTAGAGAAAGCCCGCCAGCTGAGGCAGAGGTCCCGCCAGGAGCTAGTGGTAAAATTGAGGAGGAGAGGCAAGATGGCAGGAGAGGTCCTGGCTTGACCTGTTTTAATTGTGGAAAAGTGGGTCATATTGCATCCAAGTGCCTTGCTCCGAGGAAGGAGACAGGAAAATGGAAACCAACAGTCCCTACAGGATGTATTGTGGTGATCAGTAAATCGACGAGAGAGCCCCAGGTAGACAGAGTACGAGAAGGGTCTGAGAATTGTATTTCAGAAGGAACCGTGTCTGTGAGAGAGGGAGACACACCAGTTCCAGTGCAGATCTGGAGGGACACTGGAGCTGAGCTGTCATTGATTCGCAGTACGGTACTAGATTTTGGTCCCGAGACTGGAGAGGTAGCTTTGAGAGGCATAGGAAAAGGGACAGAAGCGGTGCCCTTGCATAGGATCATTATAAATTGTGAGCTGGTATCTGGACCAGTTGAAATAGGGGTGCGATCAGAATTCCCGAGAACTGACGTGGACCTGCTCCTTGGTAATGATTTAGCTGGTGGTGATGTTTGGTTGGCCATGGAACTGACAAGCCAGCCTGTAAGTGTTGAGGACCCGCCCCTAGATTCCAAGATCTATCCTGCATGCGCGACCACTCGCAGCATGTCAAAAAAGGCAGCTGAAAACGAGACCAGTTTAAATCAGGCCAGTATCGATTTGTCCGAGACGTTTTTACCAACCATGTACCAAGAGGGTTTAGAGGGTGGTAAAACGAAGAATAGGAAAGTGAAAGAGAGTAAGGGAGGGGAGGTAGACCTGCCCTTAGCCAGGAGGAAATTTATAGAGGCACGAAGTAAAGATGAGAAACAGATCAGGATGCTAAAAGGTCCAGAGTTGGACATGGATGATCTGTCTAGTTTGGCAGAGTTGTTTGAAGAAGTTGAAAATTCTAAAGGTGTTCCCGATAATGAAATGGGGGCAGTCCTAGAGGAAAAGGATGCCATTACCTTGAAGAAGTCTGCTGGGTTGGCAGATGAGGTTGTTTCAGCCCGCGGGGTTCAGTTTACTCCGGAAGGGAGTTGCCCAGAGAGTAACTGGGAGGATCAGGGGAATTTAGAATTTGAAAGGGGTACGGGTATTGAAAGCCTGGAAGAGGCACATGTCACGTTTGAGTGTGTTCAAGATGTGGATGCATGTGGTACTGAACCTAGTAATGGAGCTCAAAAAAAGTCTGAGGTATTTGATTCAGTTGAAAAGGAATGCAGTCCTTGTGGGTCAGATGGACTTGGTTCAGTGAAGAAAGGGTTAATCTTGGTAATAGTGGGAAGTGAGAATACCCAGTTGTTTGTTTTCGAAAGTGTGTTAAAAGTTAGTGAGGAGATAAAAGGTGGTGAGGTGAATATTATTATTGAAAGAAAAGGGAAAAGTGTAGATCCTAAATTGAATGAAGAAAATTTAGAGTCTGGATTGATGTCAGAAGCAGCAACCAGGCTGCAGAGACAATGGCTTGGTAGCAACGTGCCTGCGAATCAATTACAGGTTGATTTGGAATGTAAAGGTACCCCACACGCTATTGTTATTCAAGAGTGTGCTGTGAAAAGGCAGAATTTGAAATGCTGTTTGAACAAAGAGGGATCTCTTGCAGATCTTAAATTGAGAACTAATAGCATGAAAGGTCCTGAAGAGAAAACTAGCAACTTGCTTAAAATTAAGGAATTGTGTGGAAATTCGGAAAATGGTCTAAGTTTGGAACACATTGTTGATAAAATAACTCCTAAGAAAGGAGCATGCGAAAGCTTATTCCACACTAGTATACAAGTTAGCCATGTGGGAGTTAACTGGAAAAGGGGCGAGGGTTGATGGGATGCCATTTTAAATAACAGGATCCGGTTTTAAGAGATTTCAACAAAGCCTGTGAATAATAAAGACAACCCCCATGGAAGATTGTCTGTTAAGTTTGAAAGTAAAATAAAGATTAGTATTTGCATGAACTTTTGTAGTATACGCATAAGCTAAGATCACAACTCTTTAGTTTTTGTTTGCTGAAGAAAAGGAATAAAAATAGGTAGATATTAAATTGGAGTCTGATGCTACAAGAATTTATTAAGGTACAAGATGTTAAGATATTAAAAGAAGTGACAATGTAATCGTTAACTGTTTAGATGCTGAATTGAATGTGTAACTGTATTCCTCTGTAGTGAAAAAAAACTCTTTTGTATTGTGTTAGATTCTAAAATCCTGTAAGACTCTGTATTAATTCATTTTTACCGATGGTAAAAATCTTTGAAGGAAGGGGGTGTTACAAACGTGCAGCAACTCTGAGGGGCCGAAGGGTACAAAGTAGCCCCCTCCTTCTTGAGAATCGCAAGATCGCTATTAATTCGGGTCTGGGACCCAGGAAATGAGAGAGAATCCACAAGGTTTGGAATGTGTCCTGGCCTCAGCGGAAACAAAGCCCCTGATAACGGCTATTGTCTCTTGGAGACGGAATTGTGTTTTGAGTACTGTACTATTCATTGAAGCCCCTCGGGGGACGACCAGAGTGAGCTGGTTGAGGGATTGCATCATCCCAACCTGATTGACATCTGAGACCCCGTAAGGATAAAAGAGGGTCTGGGGAATAACCCCTTTAGACGCACCAGGAGAAACGCTAGAAATCCCGTGACAGCGTTTAATAGCGACAGCCAGTGGGGGGCTCGTGTGCGTCCTTCCCTTTGCCTGGGATTGGCAGCCTCACCACGGAAGAATGGCTTTAGCAAAAGGAGAGGCCACAAGTGAGCGGCCACACCAACGGGACTCCCGAAGGATCGAAATCATAAAAGGAAAAGCCGTCAAGTTTCTCAAAAATCTCTCTCTCTCTCCAACCAAAGGCTGCAGCCTGAATGAACTGAGTGACTTTTATATTTCCATCGGACAATAAATTTAACCCCTAGACAACGATAGAGCTATTTCTTATTGATTATTATTACACCTGCACTTTTAGATTTAGTATTGACGAGGTATATTATCTGTATGTTTGCATTGATATTATTTTTGTGTATTTTTACTAATAAATACTGTTAAAAATAGTACCATCAGACTTCAACGGACGTCTCCATCTTTGCTGGTAAGTGACCCAGTTACGGGGTTTGTAACATAATCTCCTCAAAAAATTCCAACAGGTTTGTCAGGCAAGACTTTCCCTTAAGAAAACCATGCTGATCTTGTCCTATCTTGTCCTGTATCACCAAGTACTCCATAACCTCATCCTTAACAATTGACTCCAACATCTTCCCAACCACTGAGGTCAGGCTAACTGGTCTATTTTCTCCTTTCTGCTGCCTCCTTCCTTTCTTAAAGAGTGGAGTGACATTTGCAATTTTCCGGTCCTCCAGAACTATGGCAGAGTCCAATGATTCTTGAAAGATCATTACTAACCCCTCCACAATCTCTACTGCTACCTCTTTCAGAACCCTGGGGAAGAGTTTGTCTGATCAGGTGGTTTGGGTACCTTTAGCTCTTTCAATTTTTTGAGCACCTTCCCCCTTGTAATAGTAACTGAACTCACTTCTCTTCCCTCACAATCTTCAACACATATTGCTAGTGTCTTCCACAGTGAATACTGAAACAAAATACTCATTTAATTCATCTTCCATCTTCTTGTCTCTCATTATTTCTCTGGCCTCATATTTTAGCAGTCTTATATTCACTCTCATATTTCTTTTTTTACATACTTGAAAGAGCTTTTTCTTTCCACCTTGATATTGCCAGCTTGCTTCCATATTTCATCTTTTCCCTCCTAATGATTCTTTTAGTTGCTTTCTGTAGGTTTTTAAAAGCTTCCCAACCGTCTGTCTTCCTGCTAATTTTTGCTTTGTTGTATGCCCTCTCTTTTGCTTTTACATTAGCTTTAACTTCCCTTGTCAGCCACAGTTGCCATTTGAGTATTTCTTTGTTTTTGGAATACATCTATCCTGCACCTTCCTCATTTTTCCCAGAAACTCATGCCATTGCTGCTCTGCTATCATCCCTGCCAGCATCTGCTTCCAATATCCTTTGGCTATCTCCTCTTTCATACCACCGTAATTTCCTTTACTCCACTGAAATACTGCTACATCAGACCTAACTTTCTCCCAATCAAATTTCAAGTTGATCTCACTCATATTGTGATCACTGGTTCCCAAGGGCTCTTTTACCTTAAGCTCCCTGATCGCCTCTGGTTCATTACATAACACCCGATCCAGCATCGCTGATCCCCTAGCAGGCTCAATGACAAACTGCTCTAAAAAGCCATAACAAGGCCTCACATAAAAGCATCATAAACAGCAATTTTATAAACAATCAGGTCATCTTGATACTGTCTTCCTCATAAGAAATGGTTCTAATCATGTGTCTGTTCTATTTTGCTTCCCTCACCTTCCCCCATCCTATTATTGACCCATTTATAAATTTTCTTTTGATGTGATCTCTGTTGAGTCACTAATGCTGTTACTTACAAGTGTGGCTCTTCTGAAAGCTTCTTGCACTTAATCTTATTTTGTTTTCCTGAACTATGAAAATCTCAGTTACAGGAAACAATTTCTATTCAGCTTATCCTATCCCATAATTATAATTAATATCCATTAGCTAACATATAATCTGCTCTTAAAGGAAGATTTTGTACTTGCAATCTTCAAAGCTCGATGCACCCGAGTAAATCCGTATCTACCCAGCAACAGTGACTACGCTTCAGAGCTAATTGACTGTAAATACTTAGAGATCCCTGAGAGGGAAAATAGCATTTCTAGCAAGTCTTTTTTTTAAGGTTATGAAATCCTTTCTTTAGTAAGATCTGCATTAAGTGCTGCAATTTAAGTTTTATTAAGATTGTTATTTTTATCCACCTTCTTTCCAATTTAAATTTTCTTAGAATTTCAAGATTCTCTCAAATCATGAACCAGCTTGTCTTTCATTTCATTACAACTTGATATTCTCCTGCAATATTTTAATACAGCCCTTTTATGATTCTATACACCAGTTGCTGTTTCCCCATCTGATCCAAATTGGCTCATCCCTCAACTCTCTGAAATCAGGTTTCCTCCAGATCAGGATTTTGTGCTACTTTTCTCTATATTATGATTTTAAGGATCTTATTCCTCTTCAGCTCTTTGATATCCACCAACTTCTCCCAAAATGAGGGAATCGATAATCAAAAAATCCATGAGCAATCTATCATCTCTCTTCACTCTTCAGTGATAATGACTATTGTTAAAATGAATCTGAATTTCTTGGCAACATGTAATGACTCCTTTACTAATATACCCATTCTCTTCTTATCTACAGTACTCCTAACCTATAGGTCTCAATTGTTATTTGCTTCTCCAGATGATTGACAATTAATAGCATAATTAACGATATTCTTGTTCCACAATACTAAATTTTCCAGTTGCAATAATATATACAGTGGATTTTAGTTAATTGGGACATACTGGCACCAATGCATTTTCGCCCAATTAAGCGGCTGTCGCAATTAGCTGAAGTTTCATGTAAATGGGTAAAAAGGTATAGAAAAGACAAAACTGAGTAATGAATTATATATTTAAATGAAATACAGAACAAATTAGAACACTACCAATACTACTGTACTATAAAACTAATAGTTATCGATGGACAAATTCATTAAGTGTTAGCAAAGAACAAAATCAGCTCGGGTACCTAATGCAGATAATGGACTGCCTTCATACTACTGTATGCTATCATCAATTGTATCCTCCAAATCTTCATTAGTTAGAACCTGTTTGGCAACAGTCTCCTGCACATTTAAGCAGCATAGTGTTACAAATAAACAAAGGGAATCCCAGCAATTTTCTTGATTAGTTTTTGTTTTTTAAAAGTTGTCCCAAATAAGTGGCTGCCCCGATTAACAGCTAGCCCAATTAATCTGAATCCATTGTACACGAAATAATGGTAACAATGCTGCAAGTGTCACTTTGGTAATATTGATAACATTCTCTCAAAGCAGAATTGCTATTTCTCCATCAAAACTAACTCAGTTAAAAACTTCCAGCTAAAGATTGGCTTCCATAAGTTCACATAATTTTACATAGATAACATTTTCACTTTGTCTAAAATCAGAAACTTGAATTAGAGAATTCTTTTGAAAGAAACAGAAAGTGCTTCATATTCTCATTTTGTCAATCAGCATCTTTGGCGGGAGAAACAGCTTACCTTGTTCCTTTATCTTTCCTTTGATTATAGTTTCCAAAAGAAGTCATTGATTTTAAATGTTAAATGTCTCCTTTCTCTCTCTGCAGATGCAGTGTGCTATACCAAGTATCTCCAGCAATTTCTGCATTTGTGATTTTTGCTTTTCACTAGTTTTGGCAGAGTTTGATGAAATCAAATTTTAATTCAGTCCCTGGAATAGTCAAAAAGTTTTTCCATCTGTCAAAAAGATAATGCATGAGCAACAGTCTGGATGCAGAACGATGTGAGACTTTTAGATCAATCTCCATGTTAAAACTAACAGGTAACAATAATAATGATCTGAAAAAGCAAACCCATATCAGGAAGTAAATTAAAAATTAAAGTAAAATTATTGCTCACCATCTTTTGTCAATTTTTGACTGTCAGCTTGGGAGAGTTCCTTCTATTGCAGGTGTTAATGTCATTTCTAAAAGAAATGGAAATCTGATTGATTCTGCTGATTAGCCTTAGCTGCAGTGGGAGTAGGTGTAATTAGTCAGCTGTAATGTAAACCTCAGACATGTTCCACCATTCCATAAGATAATGGAAGCTCAATTTTATACTTTATACACCTATAATCTTTTAACTCCTTGCTTGACATGTATCCAACTACCTTGTCATAAAAACATTCAAGGACTCTACTTCCAGCACCTTTTGTGAATTTGAGTACCAAGATTCATAAATCCTAGCTAAACCATTTTACTCATCTGTCCCAAGTATTTTAAATAGTAACACCTGGTTCACTGACCTTTCTACGTTCCTTTGTAGCTTCCTTAGGTCCTCTTTAGGATACTTTCCTGTCTATCATTGTCTCCATAGCAGATTTATCAATCATAATTTGATCCCTTCAACCAAATCATTTCTATAAATTGTGACATGTTGAAGCCCCTGCACAAATCCACATGTTGCACTACTCCTTTTAATCTTCCCCACCAGGGACAGACCCAGTTATGGCTAGGGTCATGGAGAGATACAGCACATCAGCCCAACCAGCTAGTCCCAATTTGCTGCAGTCACCCTGTATCCCTCTGAACTCTACCCTGCCAAGAAACTTTCCAAGTATTTCTTAAATAATGCTATTGTACCTGCCTCAACCACTTCCTCTGACAGTTCATCCATAGGTTCACCACCCTCTATATGAAAAAGTTGCTCTATATTTAAGTCTTTTCCCTCTCACCCTAAAACTATGCTGTTAGTTTTGAATTTCATCGTGCTGGGAAAAGACTGCTACCATCCACCTTATCTATTGCTCTCATAATTTTAAACTTTCCTCTCAGGTCACCCACTCATTCTCCTATGCTCCAAGGAATTGTGATAGACACTCACTGTTCTGGGCCTGGGGGATCCTTGCCTGTTTCTTTTTTACTAAGCTCAGCTTTCTAAACACAGCAGCTAAAGACCGAAGTGTTGTTTTTGAATAAGTTAAACTTCCAACCAATATTCATTGTTCAACTTCTGGTCATAAATGGGAGCCAGTCTTCAGTTCTCAATATAGATGACAAGGAGTAATCAGTTTGAAGTTGAAAAGACAGCTTTGCAAACAGACACAATGTCTTGAAAGCACAGGACTGACTTCTCAAGAAGACAATGGGTTATTTGATTTGTCTTGTTTTAAAACAGACAACACATGCTAAATTATTTTGTTCAAAGAAGCTTGCAGACCAGATGGAGATTATCGTTTAGCATACATATCTTTAGACCTGAATGGGTGTGGTAAACTATGTATACCTGTCTGGACACGCCCCTCTGCTGACTGCTCCTGTGGCTCTTCCCACAGACCCCTGTATAAAGGCGATTGGGGCACTGCTCCTCCCTCAGTCTTCGACATGTCGTGCTCCCTTTTCGCTGTTAATAAAAGCCTATCGTTCACTTCCAGTCTCCTAGAGTTATTGATGGTGCATCAATTTTATTAACAGCGATTTTAAAACATGGAGATTATTTTACAATCCGACAGATGGGATCTCGACCCTCAATCCCAGGAAGCTGGCAACGCTTTTGAACTCTGGCTAGCCTGCTTCAAATCGTACCTGGAGGAGATTCAAGTGACTGAGCCTGCCACGATGCATAGAGTTCTCCTCTCCATGGTCAGTCCACGAGTCGACTCCATGATCAGGGACCAACCGAGCTACCAGGGCACGATGGATGCCCTCAAAAGACAATACCTGCTGCTGGTGAACACCAGCTATGCAAGACATCACTTAGCGACACGGCAGCAGTGGGCAGTAGCAATCAGCAGAGGGGCGTGTCCAGACAGGTATACATAGTTTACCACATTGGGACAATTTTTAATATACTATGTTGTGGAAGTCTATATAGTATACTGTGTATCAGATGACTAGACAGCATTACATTACAGATCTGAGATGAGATGCGTGCTGTACTGAGTCAGAGTTTAGAGCTAAGCAGGGAGGAGTGTAGTGTATTTAATATTTCAATAATATTTGAGTACTATTGTAAATATATTGTTTGGTTAATCATTACTTGTTGCTTACATAATTCATTACAGGTTATATGTAAAAATACGTGAATGGCATATGTCATTACAGTACCACATCATATGTGAGTGCCTCACTACAAGTAAAATTAAGTACATGATATCCCCAGACACCTGTGTTTTGCTTTTGATTAATTTCTAGAGTTACAAAATGTAAAACCCATAGCCCTTGATGCCTTTTCTAATCAAGAACCTATCTAATGTCTGTCATTGCATCTTGACCCTTAACCTAGTTTACCAGTACACTTATACCAGGACTACTTTGATAGTTCCCCTTATTTAAATTTAAAAGACAATACTAGCTCTGGACTCATTCTTCTCTTCTTCAGCAAAATGTAAAATACATATTATAGTCACCGTAACTAAGTAGTCAGGTATTAATCCGATCTCATTCCTTGTATCAGGTCTAGAATGACACAATGACCTGAAGACATTTTAGTATAGGGAAACCAAGAAGACTTTCAGTTCAGTTAATGGAATAATAAAAATTACAAATTTCCACTTTAGATCAAGGCTGTTTTGGATTCTTAAACTATGACCAAATCTTCACTTACCTATAGTAAATGTTCATGGACATTTTTAAGGATTGCTCAGTTTTGGTTTTATAAAAGAACTGCAACATTTGCTGTTGGGTGCCTCGCTTTGAAAAAAAGTTGCTGTTGTACTTGTGTAATGAAATTATTTACTTTGATTTACATTCTGCCAGTTTAGAGTTCATGCACAAAGACTCCTCCTGTATTTCATTTCATTGATTTAAGTTGCAAGTAAAGATACGTTTGACTTTGGAATCAACCCATTTCATGTCTGAATTGTGAACTGATATGTTTTATCGAGGATTGTAAATACAGGTTGAGTACCCCTTATCTGAAATTCCAAAATCGGAAATACTCCAAAATCTGACTTTTTTTGAGCAATTAGTAGATTTCACAAGGCACTGGGAAGGTTCCCAGCTGAAACACAGGTCTCTGCACACCTCAGACAGTTCAGAGAAGTGACCTCACACAATGAAGGTTCACATAATGAACAGAAATGAATGAAAAATAGAAAAACACTGCATAAAGCAAGAAATGAAGATCTCAATCGGGTATTGATAGAGTAAATTCATGAACATTTTTCATGAACTCTTTTGGAAGAGGACAGCGAGGCTTGAGAGGAAGTGCGGCGGGGGCCATTTTCAAATTGCCCAATTGCTTCTCAGATCGGAGTTCTGAGAAGCGGGACTGCGCAGGCGCGTGAAGGAGGCGCGGGAAGGAGGGAAGATATATAAAGAAAGCCGCCTTAAGAAGTGGGCAGCTTCGTTTGCGGGCAGCGGAGTGAGCCGGGCACAGAGTGTAGGGCTTGGGAGTGAGACGGGCGCAGAGTGTAGGGCTTGGGCTCAGAGGGCTTAGGCGGAAGAGGGCACAGTAGGCTTATCTTTTAGTTCTTGTATTTTCAGTTATTTGGGAGGTATGAGTGTGAGGGCAGCTTGTTGTTCTCGGTGTCGGATGTGGGAGATCCTGGAGTCTCCGAGCCTCCCGGACGTCCACATCTGCGCCAGGTGCGCCGAACTGCAGCTCCTGAGGGACCGAGTTAGGGAACTGGAGCTGCAGCTCGATGACCTTCGCCTGGTCAGGGAGAGTGAGGTGGTGATAGAGAGGAGTTACAGGCAGGTGGTCACTCCGGGACCACGGGAGGCAGATAGGTGGGTTACAGTCAGGAAGGGGAAGAGGCAGGTACTAGAGAGTACCCCAGTGGCTGTACCCCTTGACAATAAGTACTCATGTTTGAGTACTGTTGGGGGGGACAGCCTACCTGGTGAGAGTGACAGTGGCCGAGCCTCCGGCACAGAGGACAGCCCTGTAGCTCAGAAGGGTAGGGTTAGAAGAAAGAGGTCCATGGTAATAGGGGACTCAATAGTCAGGGGCTCAGACAGGCGTTTCTGTGGAGGTGACCGGGAGTCCCGGATGGTAATTTGCCTCCCTGGTGCCAGGGTTCGGGACGTTTCTGATCGCGTCCAAGATATCCTGAAGTGGGAGGGTGAAGAGCCAGAGGTCGTGGTACATGTAGGTACCAGTGACATAGGAAGGAAAGGGGAAGAGGTCCTGAAACGAGAGTATAGGGAGTTAGGAAGGCAGTTAAGAAGAAGGACCGCAAAGGTAGTAATCTCGGGATTACTGCCTGTGCCACGCGACAGTGAGAGTAGGAATAGAATTAGGTGGAGGATGAATGCGTGGCTGTGGGATTGGAGCAGAGGGCAGGGATTCAAGTTTCTGGATTTTTGGGACCTCTTCTGGGGCAGGAGTGACCTGTTCAAGAAGGACGGGTTACACTTGAATCGTGGGGGGACCAATATCCTAGCGGGGAGGTTTGCTAGGGCTACAGGGCGGACTTTAAACTAGTAAGATGGGGGG
Source organism: Hypanus sabinus (assembly GCF_030144855.1). Lineage (NCBI taxonomy): Eukaryota > Metazoa > Chordata > Chondrichthyes > Myliobatiformes > Dasyatidae > Hypanus > Hypanus sabinus. Next base: position 116,837,971 of record NC_082708.1, read on the forward strand.
GTGGGAGACTATTTGAGGAGACTATGGGAGAGGAGGTTAGTTCACCAGTGGAGCAAGTAAATAGACAGTGTGTGAGGGAGGAAAGGCAGGTGATGGAGAAGGGATGCGCTCAGCCCGAAGATGTAGGGGAGAAGAAAGAAAAGGATAATAAATTTGAATGCATTGTTAGGGATGGAAAGAGAGGAGGAGATGGAGAGTATCTTAAATGTATCTATTTTAATGCTAGGAGCATTGTAAGAAAGGTGGATGAGCTTAAAGCGTGGATTGATACCTGGAATTATGATGTTGTAGCTATTAGTGAAACATGGTTGCAGGAAGGGTGTGATTGGCAACTAAATATTCCTGGATTTAGTTGCTTCAGCTGTGATAGAGTAGGAGGGGCCAGAGGAGGAGGTGTTGCATTGCTTGTCCGAGAAAATCTTATGGCGGTGCTTTGGAAGGATAGATTAGAGAGCTCCTCTAGGGAAGCCATTTGGGTGGAATTGAAGAATGGGAAAGGTGCAGTAACACTGATAGGAGTGTATTATAGGCCACCTAATGGGGCGCGTGAGTTGGAAGAGCAAATGTGTAAGGAGATAGCAGATATTTGTAGTAAACACAAGGTGGTGATTGTGGGAGATTTTAATTTTCCACACGTAGACTGGGAAGCTCATTCTGTAAAAGGGCTGGATGGTTTAGAGTTTGTGAAATGTGTGCAGGATAGTTTTTTGCAACAATACATAGAAGTACCGACTAGAGATGGGGCAGTGTTGGATCTCCTGTTAGGGAATGCGATAGGTCAGCTGACAGATGTGTTGGGGAGCACTTTGGGTCCAGTGATCACAATAGCATTAGCTTCAATATAATTATGGAGAAGGACAGGACTGGACCTAGAGTTGAGATTTTTCATTGGAGAAAGGCTCACTTTGAGGGGATGCGAAGGGATTTAGAGACAGTGGATTGGGTCAAGTTGTTTTATGGGAAGAATGTAATAGAGAAATGGAGGTCATTTAAGGGTGAAATTATGAGGGTACAGAATCTTTATGTTCCTGTTAGGGTGAAAGGAAAGGTTAAAGGTTTGAGAGCACCATGGTTTTCAAGGGATATTAGAAATTTGGTTCAGAAAAAGAGGGATGTCTACAATAGATATAGGCAGCATGGAGTAAAGGAATTGCTCGAGGAATATAAAGAATGTAAAAGGAATCTTAAGAAAGAGATTAGAAAAGCTAAAAGAAGATACAAGGTTGGTTTGGCAAATAAGGTGAAAGTAAATCCGAAAGGTTTCTACAGTTATATTAAAAGCAAGAGGATAGTGAGGGATAAAATTGGCCCCTTAGAGAATCAGAGTGGTCAGCTATGTGTGGAACCGAAGGAGATGGGAGAGATTTTGAATGATTTCTTCTCTTCGGTATTCACTAAGGAGAAGGATATTGAATTGTCTAAGGTGTGGGAAACAAGTAAGGAAGTTATGGAACCTATGACAATTAAAGAGGTGGAGGTACTGGCGCTTTTAAGAAATTTAAAAGTGGATAAATCTCCGGGTCCTGACAGGATATTCCCCAGGACCTTGAGGGAAGTTTGTGTAGAAATAGCAGGAGCTCTGACGGAGATCTTTAATATGTCATTAGAAACGGGGATTGTGCCGGAGGATTGGCGTATTGCTCATGTGGTTCCATTGTTTAAAAAGGGTTCTAGAAGGAAGCCTAGCAATTATAGACCTGTCAGTTTGACATCAGTGGTGGGTAAATTAATGGAAGGTATTCTTAGAGATAGTATTTATAATTATCTGGATAGACAGGATCTGATTAGAAGTAGCCAGCATGGATTTGTGCGTGGAAGGTCATGTTTGACAAACCTTATTGAATTTTTTGAAGAAGTTACGAGGAATGTTGACGAGGGTAAGGCAGTGGATGTAGTCTATATGGACTTCAGCAAAGCCTTTGACAAAGTTCCACATGGAAGGTTAGTTAAGAAGGTTCAGTCGTTAGGTATTAATGCTGGAGTAATAAAATGGATTCAACAGTGGCTAGATGGGAGATGCCAGAGAGTAGTGGTGGATAATTGTTTATCGGGATGGAGGCCGGTGACTAGCGGGGTGCCTCAGGGATCTGTTTTGGGCCCAATGTTGTTTGTAATATACATAAATGATCTGGATGATGGGGTGGTAAATTGGATTAGTAAGTATGCCGATGATACTAAGGTAGGAGGTGTTGTGGATAATGAGGTGGATTTTCAAAGCTTGCAGGGAGATTTATGCCGGTTAGAAGAATGGGCTGAACGTTGGCAGATGGAGTTTAATGCTGAGAAGTGTGAGGTTCTACATTTTGGCAGGAATAATCCAAATAGAGCATACAGAGTAAATGGTAGGGCATTGAGGAATGCAGAGGAACAGAGAGATCTAGGAATAACTGTGCATAGTTCCCTGAAAGTGGAGTCTCATGTAGATAGGGTGGTGAAGAGGGCTTTTGGAACGCTGGCCTTTATAAATCAAAGCATTGAGTACAGAAGTTGGGATGTAATGCTAAAGTTGTACAAGGCATTGGTAAGGCCAAATTTGGAATATTGTGTGCAGTTCTGGTCACCGAATTATAGGAAAGATATCAATAAATTAGAGAGAGTGCAGAGACGATTTACTAGGATGTTACCTGGGTTTCAGCAATTAAGTTACAGAGAAAGGTTGAACAAGTTAGGTCTCTATTCATTGGAGCGTAGAAGGTTGAGGGGGGATTTGATCGAGGTATTTAAAATTTTGAGAGGGATAGATAGAGTTGACGTGAACAGGCTGTTTCCATTGAGAATAGGGGAGATTCAAACTAGAGGACATGATTTGAGAGTTAGGGGGCAGAAGTTTAAGGGAAACACGAGGGGGTATTTCTTTACTCAAAGAGTGATAGCTGTGTGGAATGAGCTTCCTGTAGAAGTAGTAGAGGCCAGTTCAGTTGTGTCATTTAAGGTAAAATTGGATAGGTATATGGACAGGAAAGGAGTGGAGGGTTATGGGCTGAGTGCGGGTAGCTGGGACTAGGTGAGATTAAGGGTTCGGCACGGACTAGGAGGGCCAAGATGGCCTGTTTCCGTGCAGTGATTGTTATATGGTTATATGGTTATATAACATCAGAGTGAACATATGCCTCTTAAGGGTATGCTGATCATGAAACAAGTGAAGATCTACCATGCCAAACTGAAAATTGAAGGTAATTGTGAATAGTCAGCAGGCTGGTTGCAGAAATTTAAGAAAAGACTCGGCATTAGCTTTTTAAAGATTTATGGTGATAAAGCATCTGCTGATCACGAAGCAGGAGAGAAATTCATTGATGAGTTTGCCAAAATCATCGCTGATGAAAATCTATCACACTGAATGACTGTATCAATACATACAGCTTGTGTGATGAACAAGTGTAAGACAAAGATGGCTTATCGGTAGCACTTAAACTCAGAGTTGGAAATGATAGCGATCCCAAGCTATCTCATTATATAGTCCAAAATCTGAAAAAATGCAAAATCCGAAACACTTCCACCAGCCCCAAGCGTTTTGTATAAGGGGTACTCAACCTGAAGGGTTACTAGATGGAGATAAAGGGTGAAGGGTAGCTCTCTGTGCATACCATGAAGTTTTTTTCTCTATATTTGGGCAGGCTTACTCACGAACAGCCTAGTGTCATAAAATTACAGTTCTTTCAATCCTTTTATTTTCCTATTTTATCATTCATCTGTTCCCAGAAGCATAGATGGTGGATAAAGTATTTCAAGTTGCATTACTACTGACAAATTAGCACAAATCTCTGCAGTCTTACATATGTTATGTCTATGAATGAGGGTTAGAAATTTATGTCCTGTGCCCCTCTCCTGTCAATGCCCACTCTTTCCTCTTCTCACCTACCCATTATCTCTCCCAGGTCTCCTCCTCCTTCCCTTTCTCCTATGATCCACTCTCCTCTTCTATCAGATTCCTTCCTCTCCAGCCCTTGAGCAACAGTGGACAATGAAACAAAGGATCAAATGAGTCTCCACATGCATGGAAGGCAAAGCTAAATGCTTACAATCATTTTCAACAAGAAGTCTGATGCATACAATTTATTTTAGCCTTCTCCTGAGAGGTGTATCAGAAATTCAATTCTTCAGCCAATTTCGCTTCACCTATTAGGATACAGTTGGGTACAGCTGGATACATCATAAGGCTATGGGGACTACTGGTCATCTACTCCCTTGAAGCTCTGTAGGGATTCTGTTTAATATCTTGGCTGAATGATGGACAGCTGATGAATATTGCTTTCTCTTTCTGGTGAAAAAAACTCTCTCCAGGTCAGCTCTGTCTATTCCCCACCCTAGCCTCTTACCTCTTCTCATCTGCCCATCACCTCCCCCGGGTCTCCTCCTCCTTCCCCTTCTCCTATGGTCCACTCTCCTCTCATGTTAGATTCCTTTGTCTCCGGCCCTTTACCTTTCCTACACATCTGACTTCACCTTCCAGCTATCCTCCTTCCCCTCCCCCAGCTTCTTTATTCTGGCGTCTTCTCTCTTCCTTTCCAGTCCTGAAGAATGGAACATTGACTGTTTATTCATTTCCATAGACGCTGCTGATACACTGAGTTCCTCCAGCATTGTTTGTGTGTTGCTGTGGATCTCCAGCATCTGCAGAATTGCTTTGAATTGCTACTCCCTTAGCAAAGTCTGTTGGTCTAGACCGGGGGTCGGCAACCCGCGGCTCCCGAGCCATTTGTGGCTCTTTCACCTCTGTGCTGCGGCTCCCTGTGGCTTTGGGAAATAATTGGTCAGTATTTAATTAAAATGTATTTTATGTTAGTTTGTTAGCTTTTGAAATGTAATTCCAAATTTGAAGATTATGGTGATCTTGTACAATCTAAGTGTGGCGACACATTTCCTGGCACATCCGAAACGGCTCACAATTAGCCAGCATTCCGGCTAAGGGAGATAGCCTACGGGGGTTTGTGAGTACGCGTCTTTTGCAGCATCTGCGTCCATGGGGGCTGGGTTGAGGGAGGCTTAAAAGCAAGGCTGTTTAGTTCGAATAAAGTTATTCGACTGCAGTTTACTGACTGCGTGAGCACACCGCTACAACGTGTTTTTATCGCTGGCTGTCCAGAGGGGAGGTGCTGAAATGCTTTGTCGCGTGTCTGGAAGAAGTGAAAACTTTCCTGGGCAGCAAAGGGCTCACCTTTCCTGAGCTGGAACAGCCAGAGTGGCTGGAAAAGCTACACTTCATGGTAGACATGACAGCGCACCTGAACACACTGAAAACAGCTCTTCAGGGGTAAGGACTTACAGCCCTACACATGTTGGAGGATGTTTTGGCATTCGAGCGCAAGTTGACAGTGCTTGCCAGAGATTTACAGAAAGGCACATTGTCTCACTTCCCCAATTTGAGAGAGTTCAAACAAGGTCACGACATGATAAATTCGGAGTATTTACATTCTGCAATCATCGCAATGCAAACATCGTTTGGGAAACGCTTCTGTGAGTTCAGAGAGGAAAAAAACACATTATCCTTCCCGGTCACTCCCCTAAGCATCGATCCATCCCTACCGAATACGACTGCATTGTCAGGTGTGAGTCAACCTGACCAAGTATGATAAATATTTTAATTGCCTATTATTTTACGTATATTCATATGTTTTCATTGTTCAGTGAAATAGTCCTTTTATTTTTCAGGTTGACAGCTGGCTGACGTTATTTTTGGTTTGCTGCTGGCGGCAAATTTAAGTTTAGCGTTTTTCATAAACACAAGAAGGACTCAAATAGACGTTGAGTATTTTACTTAAAAGTAACCTTCAACCCAACATCTTATTTTCGGAGTTCAAAATGTTTTTGTTGCATGCAGAAATGTAATTTCGTTTTCTCTGCAGGAGCTCATCAATTTCATAAATGCAACACATTATAGTTTGTTTATACATAGCATAAAGGCAAAACATAACGTTGTATGCAGTGTTATTTCATTTTAAATGTCAAACGGGTTTTGCGGCTCCCAGTGTTTTCTTTTCTGTGGGAAACGGGTCCAAGTGGCTCTTTCAGTGGTAAAGGTTGCTGACCCCTGGTCTAGACTTTTCTGCCCAGAATCCTGGGATATCATCTGAAACCATAACATCAAATAGGACCAACAGCACTACCAGCCCAACCAACAGGCTATAGCACAGGGACCTTAATGTTCGAGGATACACGTTGTATCATAAGGACAGGTAGGAAGGCAGAGAAAGTGGCGTTACTCTGTTGATTATAAAATGAAATCGAATCTTCAGAAAGAAGCGACATAGGATCAGAAGGTGTTGAATCATTGTGGATAGAGGCAAGGAACTGCAAGGGTAAAACAGACCCTGAGGGGAGTTGTATACAGACCTCCAGACAGTGGTAAGGATGTAGCCTACAACGGGAGGTAGAAAATGCATGCCAAAAGGGCAATATAGAAAAAGTCATGGGGGCACCCTGAAATTTGAGAAGGAGAAGCTAAAGTCAGGTGTATCAGTATTACAATGGAGTGAAGAGAATATGAGGCACGATAGAGAAGTTGGCCTGAAATGATTGGGAAAAAAAATGGGCAAGGATGACAACAGAGCAACAACGGCTGGAATTTCTGGAAGCAATTCGGAAGGTACAGGATATATACATCTGTTGTGAAAAAAAACTCTTACAAAAATGATTAGTAAGGCACAGAGAGATCTGTATTTACTGACAAGTACCTTCATTGTTTAAACCATATAGCAATTACAGCATGGAAACAGGCCATCTCGGCCCTTCTAGTCCCTGCTGAATGCTTACTCTCACCTAGTCCCACCGACCTGCACTCAGCCCATAACCCTCCATTCCTTTCCTGTCCATATACCTATCCAATTTTTTTTTACATGACAAAATCGAACCTGCCTCTACCACTTCTACTGGAAGCTCGTTCCGCACAGATACCACTTTCTGAGTAAATAAGTTTCCCCTCGTGTTACCCCTAAACTTTTACCCTCTTGTTTGAATCTCCCCTACTCTAAATGGAAAAAGCCTATCCACGTCAACTCTATCTATCCCTCTCACAATTTTTAAAACCTCTATCAAGTCCCCCCTCAACCTTCTATGCTCCAAAGAATAAAGACCTAACTTGTTCAACCTTTCTCTGTAACTTAGGTGCTGAAACCCAGGTAACATTCTAGTAAACCTCCTCAATACTCTCTCAATTTTGTTGACATCTTTCCTATAATTTGGTGACCAGAACTGTACACATTACTCCAAATTTGGCCTCACCAATGCCTTGTACAATGTTAACATTACATCCCAACTCCTATACTCAATGCTCTGATTTATAAAGGCTAGCATACCAAATGCTTTCTTCACCACCCTATCCACATGAGATTCCACCTTTAGGGAACTATGCACCATTATTCCCAGATCACTCTGTTCTACTGCATTCCTCAATGCACTACCATTTACCATGTATGTCCTATTTTGATTAGTCCTACCAAAATGTAGCACCTCACACTTACCAGCATTAAACTCCATCTGCCATCTTTCAACCCACTCTTCTAACTGGCCTAAATCTTTCTGCAAAGCTTTGAAAACCTACTTCATTATCCACAACGCCACCTTTCTTAGTATCATCTGCATACTTACTAATCCAATTTACCACCCCTTCATCCAGATTATTAATGTATATGACAAACAACATTGGACCCAGTACAGATCCCTGAGGCACACAACTAGTCTCCAGCCTCCAACCTGACAAACAGTTATCCACCACTACTCTCTGGCATCTCCCATCCAGCCACTGTTGAATCCATTGTACTACTTCGATATAAATACCTAACGATTGAACCTTCCTAACTAACTTCTGTGCAGAACCTTGTCAAAGGCCTTACTGAAGTCCATATAGACAACATCCACTGCTTTACCCTCATCAACTTTCCTCGTAACCTCTTCAAAAAATTCAATGATTTGTCAAACATGAACTTCCACACATAAATCCATATTGACTGTTCCTAATCAGACCCTGTCTACCTAGAAAATTATATATACCATCTCTCAGAATACTTTCCATTAATTTACCCACCACTGACATCAAACTTACAGGCCAATAATTGCTAGGTTTACTCTTAGAACCCTTTTTAAACAATGGAACAACATGAGCAATATGCCAATCCTCCGGCACCATCCCTGTCTCTAATGACATTTGAAATATTTCTGTCAGAGCCCCTGCTATTTCTACACTAACTTTCCTCAAGGTCCTAGGGAATATGCTGTCAGAACCTGGAGACTTATCCACTTGTATATTCTTTAAAAGCGCCAGTACTTCCTCTTCTTTAATCATCATAGTTTCCATAACTACCCTACTTGTTTCCTTTACCTTACACAATTCAATATCCTTCTCCTTAGTGAATACCAAAGAAAAGAAATTGTTCAAAATCTCTCCCATCTCTTTTGGCTCTGCACATAGCAGTCCACTTTGATTTTCTAAGGGACCAATTTTATCCCTCACTATCCTTTTGCCATTAATATAACTGTAGAATAACTATAACTGTTAGTTTAAACTAACAAGTACATGAATACACACACTGAATACCTTGTGTGCACACTTGCTAGGTATCCCTGACTCTCCTGACTAGTCAACGAATAGCAAAGGTCTTACCTGGGCAAAGGAGCCTACGCTGGTCAGGCATTCCTTGTAGTCCCAGTTCACTCACCATGTGTTTCATGCAGGGTTGCTCACGCTTGAGCATCTACAATGGTTATTCTTCGAATTTACTGCTGCCAGGACACATGAAGCATCCAACTTTATATCCATTCAAATATTGCATTCCAGTGTCATTGGTCACAGGTCATGTCTGACCTTTAACACTTTGTTATTGGCTCTGCTCCAACCCAGCAACCATTTATTGCCCTCTTCACATCAAGTGATAGAGCCATAAATTATCGACTTTGTCTCAATCATCAATGAGCATGAATCACTCCAGGAAGGCACCAATCCCAATATTCACAATCCTGCATATTATATCCAACCAAAGAACATCTCACAAATAATTTCCAAATATTAAGTTATCTCCAGTCCAGCAGATTACCTGAAGAATCATTGTGTCTTCTTTAAAACATTGATCAAGCTCACAAAATGGAGAATGGTGTGGCTTCACAAAACAGCAGCTTCGATCCCCAAGTATGCGGCAAGAACAAAGACAATTAGCCTGTCTGCTTCCGCTGTCCTTGATTCAAATGAATTCACTGATTTGTAGACTATCATTCTTTCTAGCCAACATATCCCAAAGAGAAAGAAGTATTTTAAAGGAAAGATGACACAACTGTGCCTAACAAGAGAAGTCAAACCAACATAAAAGCCAAAGAGAGGGCATGTAATAGAACAAAAATTAGTGTAAAGTTAGAGGATTTAGAAGATTTAAAAACCAACAGAAGACAACTAAAAAAGTCATTAAGAAGGTACAGATGGAATACTAAAGTACGTTGGCTAATAATATTAAAGATACCAAAAGTTTCATCAGATACATAAAGTGTAAAAGAAAGGTGAGAGTGGATTCTTTTTGCATATTTACTTTAAAACTAATGATTGTGGTCACTGGATGCAAATGGTTCCCCTACACAAACTTTTGTCACATACCCTACCTCATTTCCGAATAGCAGATCCAGTATCGCACACTCTCTCATTGGGAATTCTATGTATTGATGAAGGAAACTTTCCCAAGCTCATTTGACAAACTCTATCCTATCAAGTCCTTTTACAGTATGCCATTCTCAGTCAATATGTGTAAAGTTAAAATCACCTGCTACAACAACCATATGTTCCTTTCAACAGTCTGCAATCCCTTTTCAAATTTTTCCTTCATGACTACGGCGTGGTCTGCGTACAAATACAATGTCATGATGCCACATCACATGTGAGTGCCTCACTGAAAGTCATAGTGAAGTAGACATTTTATCCTGACTCCCATGTTTTCCTTTCAATTAGTTTCTGTAGTTACAAAACATAAGTGGTAATGAGTAAGTTTTAAAATGAACAGATGACGACCATCTGTTGAAATGCAGCATGTGTTTCCTCATAAGAGGAGAGAGACAGTTGAGTAAAAAAAAGGCAGGAAATGGACTAACTTTGCAGGTTCATAAACAATGAGTACCGGGTGATAATGGCTGGCTACATCAGAAAGATAGATAAGTTTGATTGTACAACAGATAACTGGATGATGTTTATGAACAAATAGAACAGTATTTTAAAGCAAATGAAATAGCCAATAAAAAGCAGGTGCCAGTGTCACTGAATGCAGTGGGTGCAAAATTTCACAAGTGAAATCAAAAAGGTGTCCATTTCAGTTTACATGACTGAATTGAAGGAATTATGTAAGCATTGTCAGCTCAGTGATGAGCGTAAAGATGTACTGAGAGATTGTTTAGTTTGCAGAATCTTACAAGAAAGCATTCAAAAACAACTCCTAACTCACATTTGAAAGTGTGATTGAAATCAATTATCAATGGAAACAGCAGAGATGCAAGTGAGTTGCAGTCAGGAATGAAAGGGAGCATGAACAAAACTGCAATGTCTAAACAGGTACCTGCCTGGCCGAACAAACTGTGTTACCATTAGGCAGTGACTCACATACACCAGGTTTAAAGGCAAAACTTGCAGAAAATGCAACAAGTCAGACACACAGACAGACAAAAACAAATGGACTACCCCTGGAAGAGAAAAAGACAAACAAGCCAAGTTGCAGTTTTGAAAAGAACACTAATCTGCATGCAGTTGATGAACAATCTGATAATGATGAGTGACCCAGGTCTGAGTAGCCTTAAGATTTCCAATGTGAAAATTAACAATAGACAAGCAATATGGCTTACACCAGAAGTGAACAGCAAATTAATTCAAATGGAATTGAACACGGGCTTGTCTGTCTCAGTCATTCCACAAAATAAGTTTCAACTAACAACTTATACTGGAGAAAAGGTAACTCCTGTGGGAATGACATTAGTAACAGTGAAGTCCTTTTGCTCTTAACATAGTTATAGAACATTTCAGATTCTCTTTCACCTTGTTTGCCAGAGCAACCTCATGTAACATTTAGCCCTCTTGATCTCTTATGTTCTCTTACATTTCTTATACTCCTCAAATACCTCTTTTGATTCTAAATACCTATATCTGATATGCCCCCTTTTTTTTAAGCCAGGGCTCACTTATTCACCAATGCTCCCTAAATCTGTTAGCCTTGCCTTTTTACTTAAATGTTAACATATGGATTCTGTACTCTCAATATTTCACTTTTGAAGGCCTCCTACTTACCAAGCATCTCTTGGCTGGAAAACAGCCTATCCTAATCCACATCTGACAGATCCCTTCGGATGCTGTCAAAATTGGCCTTTCTCCAATTTAGCATCTCAACCTGAGGACCAATTTCCATTATCTTGAAAATAAAGGAATTATGATTGCTAGATCCAAACTGTTCCCTTATACATACTTCTGTCACCTGCTTGCTCTCATTCCTTAAAACGTGATCCTGGATGGTGCTCTCTAGCTGAGACCCCAATATATTGATGAATGAAACATTCCTGAACATATTTGACAAACTATTCAATTCAGTCCTTTTGCAATATGTGCAAGGTTAAAATCATCTACTATTACAAACAGTATTTCTTGCAACTTTTGTTATCTCAACAAATTTGCTCCTCCAAATTTTGTTATTGGTAGGTCTATAATACTTCATTGCCTCCATAGACAAGCCCTCCAACAAGTCTTCATTGAGTATGGCCATATTTTCTCTGATGATTAATGCCACCCATGCCCCATTAATACCTCCCCCTTTATCATGTCTAAAGCATCAGAACTCTGAGCTGCCAGTACTGGCCCTCCTGCAACAAAGTCTCATTAATGACATCATCCTAATTCAACCTGCTAATCCATGCACTAGGATCATCTGCTTTTCCTACAATATACCTTGCATTGAAATATACAGCTTAGAACATTAATCCCAACATCAAAATTTCAATTTCTTGTCTTTGCTTGAGGCTTAAGATCTTTCCCCACATTCACTGCACTTGCTGTCCTGACAAGCCAGTTTCCACCCACACCCCTTCCTCTCCCACAGCAGCTCTAGCAAACCTTCCAGCAAGGATATTGGCCCCTTTCAGGTTAAGTTGCACATTGTCCCATCTGTCCTGGTCTCCAAAAATCTGAAGCTTTCATACCTACACTACACCATCTGCTTAGCCATGTGTAAAACTTGCACTATTTTCTTATTTCTGTCTCACTAGCAAGTGGCATGGGTAGCAATCCTGAGATCACAATACTGGAGCTTCTGACTTTTCACATAGCACTTCACTCCCTGAACTCCCTTTGGCTATTGACCTTCTCACTTAAGAATGCCATAGACTCATCTGTGATGTCTCTGACCCTGGCATCTGGGAGCCAATGTACCATCCTTTATTCTCGTTCTTGTCCACTGAGCTCCATCTGTTGCCCTAATTAATCCCTATCGTCTTCCCCCTCTGTCTGAGCCACAGAGCCAGATAGTGTCAGACCTGACAGCTGTGACTTTCCTCTACTAGAATCACCACCAATATCCAAAACATTACACTTCCTATTGAGAACTGCCATGGCAGTACCCTGCTCTGGCTGCCTATCCCATTTTGCCCTCGATGTTCATCCAGTTACTTGGATCCTGCAACTTACTGTAGATGTAACTGTCTCCCTCTAACTCTTGCCAGTCAGTCCCTGAGCGATGAATGACTGATTACAAGTGACCTGCAAACCATCCAGCTCCCTAATGTGATCTATCTGGAGCCTGATCCACTTTTCGCAGGTGCAGACATCAGGGACTCTGGAGTCCCCGACTCCTACATTCTGCTAGAGGAGCATATCACTGTCTGCCATTTCCACTGCTCTAAATTCAAAAAGAACTTACCAGAACCTCACCTTAACCTACACTGTTCACACTGAAGCCTTTTGAGCCAATGCCTCAGCTCTCCACTCCAACAAGGGCCACTCTGCTTGATGCTTATTTCTTTTTATTGGCTCTTGCCATTTAGCTAATTACCCAATCAATTATCAACTGGTAACTTGCAGCTGTGCCTTTTTTACTGTCCTGTTACCTGGTAATGAAGATAAAGCCTCAAAACTCACCTCTTTAAAAAAAAATGCCATGGCTCCAACCACCTGGAACTGAACAGAGCTGTCACAATATAAAAGGCTACAATTTAGATCCATGTGGAGCATGACCATGTCTTGATGCAAAAATTGTGCTGTAAATGTCTACAAAATAGGACTATGACAGTACTCAAAATCTGAACCATTTAATATCACTCTGTCCAGTACATGCATTAGATATTTATTTTAGAGATACACATCTTTTCTTCTACAACATTACAACAGTTGACTTTAAGAGACATTCATCCACTCAGTGTGCACTTCATGGACTTCTGTTGCTGTAGACCATTCACTTTAAGGTTTGATGTATTATGTGTTCAGAGTTGCTCCTCTGCGCACCAGTGTTGTAACTCATGATTATTTGAGTTACTGTTGCCTTCCTTTCAGCTTGAACCAGTCTGGCCATTCTCCTCTGACCTCTCTTATTAACAATATGTTTCTGACCACAGGTGATTTTTTTTTTGTGCACCATTCCAGATTCTGTGCAAACCAGCAGTTCCTGAGATATACAAATTACCCCAACAATCATTCCAGAGTCAAAGTCACCTAGATTGCATTTCTTCCCATTCTGATGTTTGGTTTGAACGACAACTGAACCTCTAGACATGTCTGCATGCTTTTGCACAGTTTCTGTCACATGAATGGCTGATAGATACTTGCATTAACAAGCAGGTGTACTAATAAAGTGGAAACAGTGTAATTGTTGCTTCAAATTTGTCACTAAAATATCAAAAATTATAGTCTTGATATATTAGGTCATAAGAATGACAACTGATAAAATGATGTACAAGCTCCAAAATGACCATCACTTCAACCAATAAGATAAACTTAATGCTGATGTTTTACAAGTGAAATAAATGCTCCTTTCCCCTAAGTAAAAGTAGACAAAATTAAATATAGTAGAAAGCACTTCGCCTAAGGTTCATCCTAAATATAACTATTCTACAGGATTTAATATATCTGGAATGGAAGGCAGATAAATTGAAATCAGCAGTAGAGAATCTTGCAAAGCATTTCAAAAAGTCATAGGGAGACATCATTCCTAAATACTATTTTCTTAATACATACCTACTTAAAAAACTCACCAAATTCACCTAAAATATCTTGCCTGAACATTCTGTATGGAAGTTTATTGTGATCTACTGAAACTCTACATTTATAAAGATACTATTTTTTGGAAAATAGTTTTATACGATTTACCTCCTTAGCACAATGTTGAAATGAAAAACAATTAAAATACAATCATGGTGACTCAGCACAGAAACCAAGTAATTTTCCACGCTTGTCCAATAAATATTCTGAATGAATATAATGGATTTTTTAAATCTGTGAGTGAAGGAAATATAAAAACTTTTCATAAAGATGTGCAACATAAATATTCCAACGTCACCCAGGAATGTTTCTCACTACTCTTTGAATGAGTAGAAATTACCACTGCAAATATTACACTCATTATAAATATATAATCTATAGTCAATCAGTATTTACAACAATTATAGTATTTATTCCTTTGATGAAAATGTCCTCAGAAGGATATCTGCAGCTAGTCCAGGAGTTAGATCACCATTGATGACTTTATCTTCTAAACTGGGAATTTGATTCTTGACAGCTGGGTGATTACAGAAGTGCTCAGTGATATTCGCTTGGATCATGTTCCACATCCACACCTTTTGCTGATTTTGTCTTTTTATTTGCAAGTCACCACTCGCAACTACTGTGTTGTGGAATTCTGCTATTTTCTCCCAGAGTTCAGTAAACCCTTCACCAAATTTTGAAGACACACGCATCACCTAAAAAAGAAAGAAAAAAGCATAAACTTGGCTCACAAATGGATTGTTCTTCTCGACAGCAATGTGAATGAAAAAAAAAACAAACAAGTTTCTGGAAAGTGTAAACATTGTGAATACTTAGTTTGACAACATCTCGAATAAAGTAACATTCACATAATTACTTAATATGTTACCAACTAAATCTAAATCCATATGATCATGTAAATACTGAAATATCATGGCATTGCAGGTTGGAAAGTACAAATTTTATGATAGTTATATATTTTCAAGTAAAACTAATCTTCATCTATGCTAGTAAAATAAAAGAGGACACTTGAAGAATGGGGTGATACTAAAAGTGGATAAAGATTCAGGAATTACAAATAATGTGTTCCATTCAACCTATCTTGGTCTACACTGCATCTTAGATATTCCCTCATTCTTTCCACATCTGTTCCCCCCCTTCTCCAGAACTTACACTGCTGCCTTTTCAAGTATTTCCAATATTATGTATTTTTATTTCAGATTTCTAACACTGAGTCTTTTAGCTGTCTTTTCCTAGACTACAATACTGGTCTCTACAAAAACATTTATTTTCTTAATTGTTTTACAATTTCTCTTTAATTTTCTATAAATCATTAATCTTTTCATCCTACTAGGTTAGATGTGATGAACTTTTTTCCATGTTGATATTTATAATTAATGGATTATTTATTTTTGTATTGTGTTTATATTATTAACTCTGCATGTGTCTCGTTTGCCTTTCTGGGATAACTACATGTAATTCTATAGATGTACTTTGCTACCTAGAAAAAGACAGAGGACTGAAAAAAATTGGGCTTGTAACTCTAAAATTCCGTGAGAACGGAAAGAAAGTATTCACTGCTATAACCCTTTACTAGCTTCTCGGCTATTAAAACAGGAGACAAAGATGCATTTCTGTAGAATTTCCACATTCAATGTTATGTCTATGAGCAGAAAGAGAAGGGGTTTTTGATGTTCATAGGATATGTAAATGAAAAAAAGTGTTAGGGTTTGGCTGATGAATAGATACAAAGGGATTTGGCTTTACTAAGAGAAGGGAAGTACAAATTAAGCCAAGGATAGTATTTTATGATGCAGAGGATAGACCAGCACACAACCTATTGCCTGCACCCTCATCTTAGAAATTATTGAAGGCTAATAAACTGCATAGGTCCAACTGAAATAAGAACAAAGAAATAGGAAACAAAAATGTCTTAGTCATCACATTTTTTTTCATTTTGTAGACCTTGCTAGGTTGATATTGGAAGTTTTGAAAATAAATGAACAACTTAATTTTTATATAGAAAGCAGCCATTTAGGACGCAGACAAGTTATTTGAGTTAATCAAGAGTAAAAATGAAATTTTTAGAACAAAATGCAAACTTTATTTTTGCAAACTTTGTTAATGTGTGGTGAACCCACGATCAAATTACATAGATGTACAAGTATTCGAAAAGAACAGACCTAAATGGATTACAGTCTACACTAGGTGGCCACTTTATTAGGTACAGGGGTGCAATGCAGTGTGGTCTTCTACTGCTATCGCCCATCCACTTCAAGGTTCAATGTGTTGTGTGTTGAGAGGTGCTCTTCTGCACATCACCGTTGAAATGCATGGTTAGTTGAGTCCCTGTTGCCTTCCTGTCAGCTTGAACCAATATAGCCATTCTCCTTTGACCTCTTTCAGTAACAAGGCAGTTTTGCCTACAGAACTATTGCTAATTGGATGTTTTTTATTTTTCGCACCATTCTCTGTAAACTCTATAGAGACTGTGAAAATTCCAGGAGATTACCAGTTTCTGAGATACTCAAACCATCCCATCAGGCACCAACAATCATTAAACGATCAAAATCACTTAGATCACATGTCAGACCTCACTTGGAGTACTGTGCTCAGTCCTGGTCGCCTCACTACAGGAAGGACGTGGAAGCCATAGAAAGGGTGCAGAGGAGATTTATAAGGATGTTGCCTGGATTGGGGAGCATGCTTTATGAAAACAGGTTGAGTGATCTCGTCCTTTTCTCCTTGAGAGCCGGATAATGAGAGGTGGCCTGATAGAGGTGTATAAGATGATGAGAGGCATTGATTGTGTAGATAGTCAGAGGCTTTTTCTCAGGGCTGAAATGGTTGCCACAAGAGGACACAGGTTTAAGGTGCTGGGGAGTAGGTACAGAGGTAAGTTTTTTACTCAGAGAGTGGTGAGTGCGTGGAATGGGCTGCCGGCAATGGTGGTGGAGGTGGTTACGATAGGATCTTTTGAGACTTTTGGATAGGTACATGCAGCTTAGAAAAATAGAAGGCTATGGGGAAGTCTAATAATTTCTAAGGTAGGGACATGTTCGGCACAACTTTGTGGGCCGAAGAGCCTGTATTGTGCTGTAGGTTTTCTATGTTTCTTTTCCATTCTGATAACTGGTTGAAACAGTAATTAAACATCTTGACCATGTCTGCGTTCAGTTGCTGTCACATGATTAGCTACTTAGATATTTTCATTAATGGTTAGTTGTACAGGTGTACCTAATAAAGTGGCCATTAAGTGTAGTTATACCTGTCCATTTCATAACTTCTTCAAACTTTTCAATGGTTATAGTGCCTGGTTTAGACCATCAGTTTGCCTTTCAATTGCTAAACTGATCTTTGGGCAAGAACCGTCATGATAAAAAAAACCTATGTAATAATCTAATCTACACTAAATTTGAGATCACATTCTGGGAAAAAAATTTGCTTTGAATGGGAAATGGAAGTGAACATTGTGCACATAATCTCCAGAGTTGTGAGGCTGAAGATATTGTTGGACAGTGAAAGACAATGAATGGCATCCATTCTTTCAAACACCAATTATGAGTACAAAGTAAACTGAACAACTTGCTTCCATGGGATTGGAAGTAGCCCCAGGCTATCTGCACTTAATTTGTTTGGGTAGGATTTCCTTTCAGTGGATGCTCTATAGTTATGTTCACAGTGGCTGTATTTGTACCCATGCCTCCAGTATTCCCAACCACTTCCAATCCATCTACCTTCTCTTTTCCACTTCACAAAGTAATCAATTTTGACAATGGCTGACCGCTTACTTAAGAACGGCCTCAGCACTGTGGAGTCTGGACATACTTGTATAGTTTGAATACCCATTATTCAAAATGCTTGGGGCTGGGTTTTTCAGATTTTGGAATATATAATGAGATACCTTCAGATCACCATCATTTCCAAATCTGAATTTATGTGCTACCAGTAAGCAACATTATCTTATACTTGATCATCACACATGTACTTAAACAGTAAAAATTATTTCATACCATTAATATAATGTGTACAGGGTAACAAAAGTAGTATGGCAGCATTCATCTAGGTGAGACCGGACCTAGAATATTGTGTGCAGTTTTGGTCCCCTAATCTGAGGAAAGACATTCTTGCCATAGAGGGAGTACAGAGAAGGTTCACCAGATTGGTTCCTGGGATGGCAGGACTTTCATACGAAGAAAGACTGGATCGACTAGGCTTATACTCACTGGAATTTATAAGATTGGGGGGGGGGGGGGATCTTATTGAAACGTATAAAATTCTAAAGGGATTGGACAGGCTAGATGCAGGAAGATTGTTTCCAATGTTGAGGACGTCCAGAACGAGGGGGTCACAGTTTAAGGATAAAGGGGAAGCCTTTTAGGACCAAGATGAGGAAAAACTTTTTCACACAGAGAGTGGTGAATCTGTGGAGTTCTCTGCCACAGGAAACAGTTGAGGCCGGTTCATTGGCTATATTTAAGAGGAAGTTACATATGGCCCTTGTGGCTAAAGGGATCGGGGGTATGGAGAGAAAGCAGGTACAGGGTTCTGAGTTGGATGATCAGTCATGATCATACTGAATGGCGGTGCAGGCTCAAAGGGCCGAATAGCCTACTCCTGCGCCTATTTTCTATGTTTCCATTGGGAGAATACCTGAACCAGCTGTTGAACAACAAACAACAGCAGGCTTTCAGTTTCCGCCGACAATGCCACGTTTTGATTAAAAGGTTACAGATCACTGTATTATTATTTTACTTTTTTTTAGATTTTATGTAAGGTATAAAAACAATCAGCATTGTAGACTTGCTCTGGTGGTAGATTTTCATCCAGAAAATCTTCACAAACTCAATGAATTTCTCAACTGCCTTGTGATCAGCAGACATCTTTATCTTTAAATTTTTTTAAATCTATAAAAATTTAATGTTGTGTCTTTTCTGCAACCAGCCTGCTGAATATTCACAATTACCTTCAATCTTCAGACCTTCATGATAAATCTTTACCTATTTCATTAGCATTAAGTGGTATATGTTCACTCCGATGCTGACAAATCTATTCTGAGATGTTTATTTTTCACTTTATCCAGAGTTTTTATATTTTTCATTGACTTCTGTTCATTACTACCGTACTATGCAAATGTCTTAGTCACATATATATATATATATCTATATATATAAAAAAAATCCAAGTTTCATGACGTGTGAGTGACGATAAACCTGATTCTGATATGCGTCTCTTTTGTGGACTGAAAGTGGGAGAGGGGAATCATGGTTGGAGAAATGGGAAAGGAGAGGGGAGGGAGTGGGAAGCATCAGAGAGACATTCTGTAATGATCAATAAACCAATTGCTTGAAATCAATTGACTTTGCCTGGTGACTCAGAGTTAGGTGTGTCTGCACCCAGATTACCACCTGCCCCAGCACTCCTTCTCTGCCATCTGTATCACACCCCGCAGCATCCAACCCTTACCATTCCCAACATCATTTGCTCCTGCCAGATTTACAGATTTGCTCTCCACTCCATGTTGAGAAATATAATACCATGCAAGAGTCTTAAGACATACTATCTATATACATGTGCCGAAGACTTTTGCACAATACTGATGTCAGGTCATTTCTCAGAACTGTCTGTGAAGTGCAGAGACTTGGGAACCTACCCAGCCCCTTGTGTAATCTTCTATTTGTGATGTCATGTCAGTACTCAAAAAAATTTCAGATTTTCGAGTTTTGGATATGGGGTACTCAAACCTGTGCTTGCTTTAAATAAGTCTTAAATTGAAGAAACGTATGTATGTTTCCTTCTCCTGCCATTAACAGTACTGTTGTAAGACTAAGATCAAGCTAAGGAATTCATTTGTAAGCCATGCATCAACTATAATTTATGCATACCTTTGGCTTCCAGCTCTTGGACTGATTATGAAGCAATTTTAAAGCACTTGTATATTCAGTTTGTATTTTTCGTGCAGGAACAAGGAGATCTCCATCAGATTTTGTTACAACAACCAAATCTGCCATCTCTATTATACCACGTTTAATTCCCTAAGGAAGAAAAAAAATCATCTCTTGAAATCTGTGTAAATTTAAAATAATATTTTCTACATTGTTAAATCCTTTCCTGCAAGTTACTGTGGAAACTTTTAAAAGCCATTTGGGAATACCAGTGTTCATTTTAAGTTGGCATCAAAATTGGACATAACCAAACAAGTTTTGTCCCCGTGGTCAGCACATGCATTTAAAGAAACAGTGGACATTGAGTTCAAGTTTTAATATTTTATTTTCTTAATTTTCTGCTGCAACCCAGTTTCCTTTCACAGAAGAGGTAATAATCTTGGCTATTCACTACTCTACAGTAGCTATAACTAATACATCCAGTACAGCAGCTGCCTCAAACCAGCAGTGGCTTGGGCTTGATCCGGATTTCCTGCTCGTCAAGTTTGTATGGGCTTCCCCTGTGTGCTCCTATTTCCTTCCACATCCCAGAAGTGCATGTCAGTAGTTAATTACTGCAAGTATGTAGGTCAGTGGTAGAATCTGGGAGGAATTGATGGAGATGTGGAAAAGTAAATTGCTATAGCATTAGTATAAATAGGTGCTTGATGATCAGCATGGACTTGGTGAGTCAACAGGCTTGCTACTGCATTCTATGAATCTATCATCTATTTGGCTGAAAGAATCCATGGTGCACAATAAAGTTGCCATGAAGTGAAAGAATTATAAATTAAGAAAACAGGGGGAAAAAATTCTTGTTTCCTCTCCTAACACTTATACAGCTAACGTGGCAAATCTCTAATAATAATGAGGCAGCCTACAGAGAGGAAGTCATCACCCTGACACAGTGGCTGTTGACTACAGGAGGAATGGAGACAGGCTAACCCTGTTGACATCAATGGATCTGGGGTTGAGAGGGTGAACAGTTTTAAGTTCCTCGGCATAAACATCACTGAGGATCTCATGTAGTCTGTACATACCAGCTGTGTGGTGAAAAAGGCACAACAGCACCTCTTTCACCTCAGAAGGTTGAAGAAGTCAGGTATAGCCCCCCAAAGTTCTAAGAATTTTCTACAGGGGCACAATTGAGAGCATCCTGACTGGCTGTATCACTGCCTGGTATGAGGACTACTTCCCTCAATCGCAGATCTCTGCAGAGAGTAGTGCGGACAGTCCAGTGCACCTGTAGATGTGAACTTCCCACTATTCAGGACATTTACAAAGACAGGTATGTAAAAAAGGCTTGAAGGATCACTGGGGACCCAAGTCACCCCAACCACAAACTGTTCCAGCTGCTACATCCGGGAAATGGTACCACAGCATTAAAGCCAGGACAGCTTCTTCCACCAGGCTGTCAGACTGCTTAATTCATGCTGATGCTACTGTATTTCTATGTTATATTGACTATTCTGTTGTACGTATTTATTATAAATGACTATAATTACACATTGCACAGTTGAACAGAGAAGTAACAAAGATTTTTACTCATGTATTTGAAGGATGTAAGTGAAAAAGAAAGTCAATTCAATTCAATACAGGTGGCTTTTGCTGAAGAGTATGTACTTCGATAAATTAGAATACTGGACTGTGGGTCACAGTGATAGACTTAACAGATAAACACATGAAGAAAATACTTCCTTGGTAGGAGCAATATTCCAGCATGCTAACTGCTTATAGAAAGATAGAATATTTAAATAGAAATCAAGAAAGGATCGATAAATAATTATATACTGCACTTAGTACATCCAACTTCTCTCAACTTCGAAGCTATTTCTTTAAAATCTAAGATTTAGTTTTTGGCTGTATAATTAAAATAGAAAAAAAAGGTAACTTGACCAGCACATACAAAATGCTGGTGGAACGCAGCAGGCCAGGCAGCATCTATAGGGAGAAGCACTGTCGACTGACGAAGGGTCTCGGCCCAAAACGTCGACAGTGCTTCTCCCTATAGATGCTGCCTGACCTGCTGTGTTCCACCAGCATTTTGTGTGTGCTGCTTGAATTTCCATCATCTGCAGATTTCCTCATGTTAACTTGACCAGGCAGTGATTTTTTTAAAAATCAGAAGTCTTTAAAGGCATTAGCCTTTAGCACTCAGCATATATACAAAAAGAATGAGCACGCAGACAAACAGGTTACTATAAAATCAGAGGATAAGAGATCAATAGAAAGAATCACAGAATAATACAAAACTGACAGAAACTTCTGCTAACCATGTCTACGATGACTTATTCTTTGCCAGTTATCAGAACTGTAAGATTTAAGTGCTTATTCAGATATTTCTCAACTGAGGTAATTCTCAACTCACTGAAGCAGTGTATTCCAGATTATTATCAACCTCTGGATGAGCAAAAAAAAAATCCTCCTCAGATCTCCTTTAAACCTTCTACCCTTTACCCTAAATCCATGCTCTCCAATATTAAATACTTTTGCTGAAAGGAAAAGTTTGTTACTCTCTACCCTATTTATGCCCACTGTGATTTTCTATTCCTCCTCAGCCTTTTTCACTTTAAGGATAGCAAACCCAATTTCTTCTTGTAAATGAAGCTTTCTGTATTGAGCAACATCCTGATTAATCTTCTCTGCCCACACTTCACTGCAATCATATGCTGTCTATAGTGTGGTAGCCAGACTGTACAGCTGTATGCCAATCAATAGTTGTTCTATGCTCTTATTCTTGCTCTGGCTAATAAAAACAAGCATTCTTTGCCAATTTATTTACCACGTGCCATATTCAAGGATCTTTGGACTTGTACGCCAAGGTTCCTCTGTTCTTCAATTTTCCTTGGTTATTCGTCCTCCCAAAATGTATTAACTTGCATTTATTAGAATTAAATTCCATCTGCTACTGCACTGCCCATCTTACCAACTGATCAATATCATCTTTTAGCTTAATATTCTTTTTCTCACTATCAACACCAACAATTTTCATGTCATCTGTCACTTGCTAATCATATCTCCTACATTCATATCCAATTGTTTGTATAACAAATAGCAAGGTCTAATCACTAATTCCTGTGGCACAACACAGATTGAAGGCTTCCAAACACAAACAATCCTCCATTTCCTCTGTCTCCTGTTGCCAAGCCAACTTCCGATCCAGTTTGCCCATCTGCACTGGATCCTATAAGCTTAAATCCGAGCAACATGCTGCAAATTATCGCTGCACACTTGCATCACCTCTTTTATTTTAATCATATGTCCAATACTATTTTGTAACCATATATTTTGTCATAATCATAATTTCAATACTATTTTGC
This sequence comes from Hypanus sabinus, assembly GCF_030144855.1. Lineage (NCBI taxonomy): Eukaryota > Metazoa > Chordata > Chondrichthyes > Myliobatiformes > Dasyatidae > Hypanus > Hypanus sabinus. Next base: position 116,861,391 of record NC_082708.1, read on the forward strand.
AACTTAAGGGCTTTTTTATCCTCCTATAAAAATGAAAAGCCACACAGAATGTTTTTCTTAAAGAAAATCATATCTTTTTAAATCATATTCTTTAATTTCGCAAGTCGAGGAGCAATGCATTAAAGAAGATTAGGCAATAAAAAGTAGTTTCTATCTCACCTGAAGTTCATCTCCCCCTGCTGGGGAAATAAACAGTATAAACATATCCACCATGTCGGCTACTGCAAACTCAGACTGGCCCACACCTATGCAGAAGACAAAATCACAATGGCATTGCTTTTACTAAATCTGAATTAATTAAACTGCATCAAGCAAGTGGAAACTAAAAGGTTTATCAATCAACAAAACTGCTGAAAAGCATGATCAGCAAGGAAATAGTTGCAGTGCTGACCAACTGAACATGAGGGTAATATTTTTCAAACTATATCTACTGAAACAATGGCAAAGCTGAAAAATCCTAATTTCTACTGACTGCAAAAATGAAATCTCACACCATTTTAATGTTTTTTTTATTAATAATTCCAATAACGGTTACAGACCAAATTTAGTTTACTAGTTTCTTGGATATCAAAGAATATGATTATAGTGTACATGCAAGGAACCTGAAATAATAAAAGAAAATACACTAAATACACTATGCAGCAACTGTGGAGAGAAAAACAGAGTTAATACTTACATTCTTATGATCATTACCTTATGTCAGAAGCTGTATCAGATTTATCACTTTATTAACACTTTATAGAGAAAATTCACAAAAAAACTACATCTCCAGGCAATCAAACTCTTGAATTTTGGTTCAGATTTGAGAAGTTAGTTACTTCTATATTGCTGAAGAAGTTCAATAACCAGGGCTAACCAACATTATTAATAATGGGAAGTTGCAAAACCTAAAAGGATTAATTATTTGAATATTGAGAATTCTATACCAAATCTCCAAAATATTAAAACCTCTCTTTTTTTCTTTTAGTAATACCTATCCACTTAGTATTCCAATTTTAGTATTTCTTGCTCCTCCACCTAATAAAAAAAAAGAGAACGTGAAGCAGGAATATGAGGATAAAAGAAAGAGATAATATCAAGTTCAAATGCTTTGTTTTATTGTAAGATGTGCTATCTGTGTGTAGATATAAGATGTGATATCTGTGTGCAGGCTAGCAAATCTGAAGTAATAGGACAGGTTTATTACAAGGATCTCAGAATAAAAATGCTTGAACTTGTAAAGTATCTTCATAGCTAAGATTCTTTCCTTGGGTTTGCCCCCTACTCCATTATTCTCTGGGATTCCTGCACATCTAATTCTAGCATCTTACAAGTATTTATCATAGTTATGATTCCAACATCCAAGGTCTTGTGCTCTGAATTTCCTCCTTGATTGCATTCAATTATATACTGTTTTCTACTCAATTACAACATTCCTTGAAATGAATCACCTTTTAACACTCACTGAACCATCAAGGAATATTAAAAATGATTTTGTGGGTTTTCTGCACCTGGAATAATTTTGGAATTGGAAAGCACCAAATATGATCCAGGATTGTAAGCCCTAAAATAAAGATCACAGAATCTGGTAGAAGAAAAAAAGAATAAATAACTAGTAGTGTGGATGGCCTCAGACTAAACCCCCATGCTCATACAATTCAAACATGAGCATCTACTAAATTCACTGATTCACTGAGTACATTCAATAGAGGGCCTGTTAATCTGGAATTCAAATAAACAGTAAAATTTCATAAGCACTCTTTTGACTTTGGTTGTGCCAGGCAAGTAGATTTTCTTAAACATGAGATTCTGCAGATGCTGGAAATCCAGAGTACGCACTCAAAATGCTGGAGAACTCAGCAGTTCAAGCAGCATCTATGAATATGGTTAAGCAGTCAACTTTTCAGGGTGAGACTCTTCATCAGGACTGGAGCAGGGAGAGGAAACCGGCAGTATAAAAAGGTGGGGTGAGGGGAAGAAGGACAAGGTAGATTTTCTTGACCACAGAAAGTTACTCTGTTAAATACGATTTATTTCACTAATTTGTACATTAATTAACAGCATAATAAATTTGCCAGAGAATCTTTACTGACTTACAATCTATGTACTTCAGAAATCTTACGTATTTCTATTTATTGTGTTTTTTATTATTACTGTGTTCTTAATCTTTTGTGCTTTTTTTTTGCACTGCATTAGACCTGGAATAACAGTTATTTTGTTCTCCTTTACACTTGTGTACCAGAAGTGACATGAAACAATCTGGAATCTTTAAACATCAAGAAATATATATGCACACCAGGCCCTGGCTTTGGCCACAAATCTACCCAAGTTCTCAACCCCTGGAGTACACATCTCAATGCCATCTCCAGCCACACACCCAGCCCAGTCTGGACACCGGCCCCAAGTGCACTGTCAACCCTGGCTTACATTCTGGAAATCCAACAAAACATACAGCAGACCATCAAGATTTCTGAATAATTGGCGTGATCATTGATTTATTATAATTATTTTTGTATGCCTTCAAGTTAACCCTAGATTCAGATTGCTCAGCATCTATTTTAATGCTATAAAATTTGACATCTTCCCCCTCCTTTCACCAAAGGATGAAATGATTTATTAAATTATGAGTCAACCTTTCACGAGCTAATTATGAGAATCTATGTTTTGCAATAAGAATTCAATCCCTTGAGCCTGTTCAATAAAATCCTTCCATATGCTTATTCAATCTTGGCTCCTTGACATTTTATAAAAGCTAATAATAGCTTCAATTAGAATGATAAACAGAGAACAGTTATTTTTGACTTTAAGGATGTTGATAAAATTCCAACATTTATAGATTCATAGAGTTACATAGCACAGTCATGTCCTTTGCCCAAATCGGCCATGCTGACTAAGCTGTCCTCCTGAGCTAGTCCTGTTCGCCTGCATTTTGCTCATATCCTTCTAAACTATTCCTGGACATACACCCATGCAGAGAACTGTACTGCTTCCTCTGGCAACTAGTTCCATATACAGTGCCTTGAAAATGTATTCAGCCCCTACAACTATTTTCACATTTTAATGTTTCATGTTCTAAATTTAAAATATATTGAAGTACGATTTTTTGAGCTAATCTACAAGCTATTGTGCATTATGTCAAATCAAAAGAAAAATTCCAAAACCTGTCAACAATTTATATTTAAGCCCTCCAAGTCCTCCAGATCCAGTCACATCTTGGTGAATCTTTTCTGTACTCTCTAGCTTAATCACATCTTTCCTATAGAACAGGACCAGAACAACACAGTATTCCAGATGTGGTCTCATCAACATTTTGTACAGCTGTAACACCATAAGACATAGGAGCAGAATTAGGTCATTCAGCCCACTGAGTCTGCTTTGCCATTTCATCATGGCTGATCCATTTTTCATCACAGCCCCAATCTCCTGCCATTTCCCGTACTCTCCTCATGCCCTGGCCAATCAAGAATCTAAATTGGGTGTTGTGTAATGCTCCTGAATTAAATAAAGAGCTTAAGGTAAAAGAACCCCTCAAGGACAAGGAATCATAATGTGATCGATTTCACCCTAAATTTTGAGATGGAGAAGCTAAAGTCAGATGTATCAGTATTACAGTGGAGTAAAGGGAATTACAGAGGCATAAGAGAGGAGCTGGCCTCAATTGATTGGAAAAGAACACTGGTAGGAATGACAGCAGAGTAGCATTGGCAGAAATTTCTGAAAACAATTTGGAAGGCACAAGATAAATACATCCCAAAGAGGAAAAAGTATTCTAAAGGAAAAATGACATAACTGCGGCTAACGAGAAGTCAAAGCCAACATTAAAGCAAAAGAGGGGGTATATAATGCAGCAAAAATTAGTGGGAAGTTAGACAACTAAAAAGTCATTAAGAAGGTAAAGATGGGAATACAAAAGTATGCTAGCCAATAATATTAAAGAGGATACCAAAAGCTTCTTCAGATAAATAAAGTGTAAAAGAGACGTGAGAGTTGAGTGAAGAGTGGAGAGTGGAATGAACTGTGCTTTTCTTGCAGGACAGTTGCAGTTTGCAGTATATTGAGCTTAAATTTGTTGGTAGGTGTGGGAGATAAGAGCAGGTCATTTTGTAATGCAGTCATCATCATTATTATGTGTAGTGTCATATGACATGGTCGACTATGGTCTTCCATGACCATGGTTGTTCTTGGCAAACTTTTCTACAGAAATGGTTTGCCATTGTTTTCGCCTGGCCAATGTCTTTACAAGACAGGTGACCCCAGCCATTATACTTTTCAGAGATTATCTTCCAGACGTCAGTGGTCGCATAACCACTGGTTTTAGGCGACAAACCAAATCTCTTTAAACTCCTATTGAAATATAGTCGCTGTCGTGTCTTCTTTATAGTTGCATCAATATATTGGGACCAGGTTAGATCCTCAGAGATCTTGACACCCAACAGCTTAAATCTGCTCTCTCTCTCTCCACTTCTGATCCCTCTATGAGGATTGATTCATGTTCCCTCTTCTTACCCTTCCTGAAATACACTATCAGCTCTTTTGTCTTACTGACACTGACTGAAAGGTTGTTGCTGTGACATCACTCAACTAGCTGGCATATCTCACTTCTGTGTGTTCTCGCATCTCCAGCTGAAGATTCTACCAACAATGGTTGTATCATCAGCAAACTTATAGTTGGTAGTTGAACTATACCTAGCCACACAGTCATGGGTATAGAGGAAGTAGAGCAGTGGGATAAGCACACATCAGTGAGGAGGAGATAAAAAACCTAATTCGGATTCTGATAACCGGGACTTGTGATGTGCACCAGCTGGTCATACGACCATCCACCACCTGCTACACCTTGTCCAAGGGTGACCTGCAGGCTAGCGGAAGGAAGGAGCGACTCAAACCTCCTTTGGTAGAGATGTATAATACAGCAGACTGCAGGAAAAAAAGTTTTCTGAATGAATCACAATATTAGGCAGCAGTGAGTTGCGTTAATTTCTGATTTTATTGGGAGTAAAATAAGGGGCCAGTTTATTAGAACTGGAATAGAAATGCCCAGAACTAAAAGAATGCTGGGATCTAAAATACTTTATAACATTACAGAAAATAGAGGAGATATCTGGAGAAAAACTGGAAATCCCAGAGGACTGGCGAATGGCTAATGTTGTACATGGTCACAGTGGCCTCTCCAGATCCAACCAAAGGTGTAATTATTTTTCCTTCACATCTTCAAGCTATTCCTCAAGCTTATGCTGCACTTCATTAGAAATTGTGAGAGGTCAAAGTGGGAATGAACGTAAGAAACAAGAGCAGGAGCAGGCCACTGTGACCATGTGTGCCGCATCTTACCAGATGTAAAATATCCATCTGTATTATTGATCTTATTTTCCTCTCTCCTCAGAGTGCTCGTTCTGTAGATAATCTCCAATAGTTTTTATTTTGTTTTAGCAGCAGCTGACTTGTCTTTAATCTGCCTATTAACCAGATGACTCCATGATTAAGCCATCCAAACAATCCTAGTCTTACCCTATCAAAAAATTTCCTATCCCCTACTAATTCCAGACCCTTATCAGCAATTGTCACTTCAACTTAAAACTACTTCTTTACATTTTCTTAGTTTGATGATGGGCTTTTAACCCAAAATATCAACTGCTTCTCTTGGTTGTTGTCTGACCTGCTAAGTGTTTCCAGCATTTTTGTTTTCACATTTGAATACATACAAGATGTTTTTGGACAGAGAATTCCAAAGATTCCCACACTCCAGGGAAGGAATTTCTTCCATTTTGGTCCTGAATAACCGATACTTTAGTTTCATATTTTCCCATATGTTCTTATAACACCAGAGGAACACTCTGCAATTGAACCAATGCCAGCTTTCAGGACATTCACATTGGTCCCACTTCCTTCACTGGTAACTTATTCTCAATCACATGCACATTAATTCCACCTACACAAAGGCCAACTTGTAATAATCTACCAGCACACCTTTGGGACACAAGCAAAGAGCATGCAGAGGAAACACACATGGTAAGAAGATGAAAGAGCACCCGAGATCAGAGTTTAATATGGGTCACTACAGCTGTATGGTATGCTGTATCACTATGCCATGCTTTAATTGTAACCCAAGCTTTGGTCATCCCTACAAGATGGCCAATCTCTGTAAACTAATCTTTTTCAATGATATTAACTCTAGTTCTTTTAAACTTGAGATCATTGACCCTGTCTGCCTTCTCTTTCTTCATGGGCATTAATCTGCTGTATCTTTGTTGCACCCAAGATCCCTACATAATTGTTGTCCACCACACTTTTCCATATGAAAAGTAGAATTTGAAATCAAACATTTTGAATAAAATATACAGCTCAAATTTTGCATGTTGCCTATAATCCTCCACTAATCTTCACGGCTTTTCCTTCAATGTCACTTTCTGTGAACCTTCATCAATTTATTTTGCAATATTTATGCCCATCTTTCCCAAATGCCTTGTTTGAAGTCCTTTAAGCTTTCACCCATAAGCATTATGTGGACAAAAAACTTGGTTCCATTCTCGTTTCTTCAGATAAAGCCAGAGATTTTTCAGAAATGTCTTCTTATTCTGAATTAATCTGATTTCTCACAAGCATCCGTGTTTGACTCATACCTGTTTCTTCTGTACATGTCACCTCTCTGCAGTATCGTCCAAGACCATTAGTTTCCATCTTGATGACAACTCATTGCTTGGCCTTTGCACTGTCTCTAAATTGACAGGTTCTTTGTTAGACATTCAATGTTAGTTTAACAGAAGTCTTCTTCAGCAACTAACAATTTTCAATACCTGTTAGCATGTAGATGCCCAGTTATCTCTCTTCTTGGTGGTTAAGTGAAATAGAACAAAACCATTTGCTTCAAATGATCAGTTACTTAAAACCTGAAATTAGCCTAATAGGTAAGTGGGCCTTCAAGCAGACTGAGGAAATTCTTCCAGCAGAGAAAGATACCAGGTAAATAGTAGTGGAGTGTGTCCATCCGAGGTAATGCAATGGGATGATGAATTATAACCACATCAGCTGAGTTGCTATCCCATTAGGAATTGAAAAAGCTAGCTGCCAGTGTTATTGCTACCACTCAAAGTGGAAGTAGTATAAATTCAAGTCCTGTTGTCATGAAACAGGACAGCTGTTATCACAGTATTAATCACATCTTAAACACATTATTCATTCATTATGCACTTATCTTTCATCTGCAGATTACAGGAGGTAGCCGCAGCTAATCAGGGTGTTAGCATTGCTGCATTTTCTGAATTCCAAGGAAGAGATGATGTATGCTAAGACTGGAGGAGTCATTATAGATGATGGCCAGCAATGAGGCTGAAATGATAGGAAATGAAGGCATTCTCATACATCAATTACTAGGCTCACTGAGGTACCCAGGGATCTATCAGAGGACAGGTTGTAGTATTGTTGCAATACACTGAAAGCCACCTCAAACACTGGGAGCTGCTGCAAACAATAAATAGTATTCTCAGCTTCTGTTACAGCAAACCAAGATTGGACTACTAGCAAGGAAGAAGTTGAATCTCAGCATTAGTTGAAATATTCAGAAACTGAGATTTGCTTGATTTACAAAGAAAACCAAGACATGTACTGTTATGGTTGGGCCAACAACCATGCCAAGAGAGTTCTCAGCCTTTTCCACACAAGAAAGAGAGAGCTCAGTTCAAGTTGTTACTCAGCTCTTCCACGTTCCTTGGTAAGCTTTCTAGGAGGACTACAGATGTGACAAGCATGTCAATGGCCACAGTTATTAACCTTTATTCTACTAAAGAGGTAATCTGGAATCTCAACAGACAACCTCACCCTTCAGTGACCTAGCACCTGTGTTAACCTTGCCTCCTGTTGGCTATCCATGCATAATGTTTCACCACATGTTGGTCCTACCTTTAAACTACTTCCTTTAATCTACACATCATCAATATTTAGGTGATGGCTCCAGTATCTGAGATGGTGGCTACAAGTATGAAATCACTTGGCGACATTCTTTCCCTACACTGTCTTATTGCACTTCTCTGAACACTAAGATTAAAAAAAGCACAATTACAGGAGAAGTGAGAGAAAAAGCAGGAAAGAGCAAAAGTTGAAAGCTTACAGCATCCAAGTGTCTAAATCTGAAGAACTGGAAAACAAGGGAGAAGCACTTTGGAGAAGACGGTTGTGTATGCAACACCGGTATTTTTTATTGTCTTAACCCCACTGCTGATGACAACCTCAATAATGGCTGCTCCAATTTAAGCACGCACCATCTTATCCTTGGATTCAGAGAATGTAGATACCTTGCTATATTGTCTCTTGTGCAAGTAAAGGTTACCTGTGTGAATGTTATACAATGTGTATAATATGGGACTATCACAGTTTGACCGTTGACAGCATTATGTGAGCTCTGAGATGTACATCTGCAGTTCACATTAAGGTGAGGTAAGTTTATGAATCTTGGGCCTGACTGCATGATACATCACCATCAATTACTGCTGTTACTAATGTGTTTCAAGACAGGAGGAGGATGTTTAGTGAATGCACATGCATATTTTCAAGCTGCACATATGCTCACCAGTGAAGCTGGTCTCCCACCAAATTGCTATGAATTGGAATTTCTTAGCCTTTGCATCAGCAGGCAACATCCCCAGCTAGCATCCAGGCTCTGCCAAGAATTTCCGCAGTATCTGGACCACTTAACGTGAGAGTACCCTGGCTAAGTGAAATCCTATGAAGGAACTCAATTCTTTTGCATGCCTGTGGCTTGGAATAAGCAGTAGAGAATCCTGTAATTTATCCATAAAACAATAAAAGATGCAGAAATGTTTATTTTAATCAGCATGTTTACCTAATTCTGCAACGAAAATGGGCAACAAATGCATTATTTTTAGTCTGATTGCTGATCTGGGATGAATGAAGCTGATGACTGATGGCTGAGTAGGTCCAACTTTTCCTCCACCCTCTCCATCCAAAGCATATTCTTAATCAACATTTACCTCATACAAAAAGCGACATTACAAACTTCCAAAAGTATGTGTGTGGTGGATTTGTAGGAAGAATTGTACAGTAATTCCCATCTAGAATTTCTGTAATTCCAGTCATTGCATACATTATATATTTTACAGGTGCTATAAATTTGAAGGAGGCAATGTGCTGTTATCTTTTGATGCTTGGAAATTATTTGAATTGTCTATGATGCAATTATTACTAGTCTGTCTCCTAGACCACATTCAACTAAAATAAACTGTTGTAGCGGTGTGCTACACGCAGCACTAAAATTACGACACGGAGTCGGTAACTGCAGTCGAAGGAAAAAACTTTATTCAAAATCTTCAGCCTCACTTTTAAGCCTCCCTCAACCTGCCCCCCATGGCGCAGAGGCTCCAAAGCTCTGTGCTCACAAACCCCCGTAGGCTATCTAATTGTGAGTCGGTTCGGATGCGCCAGGAAATGGGTCGCCACACTGTCCTATTTGGCTCTGATGTACTTTTGTTTTACAATTCCTAAATACTAAACAAATTAAGCCAGTTAAAGAAATAATACTGCCTATTAATTTTTTTTTAAATGTCTTTCTTTGATTTACCTTCAACACTGGCATCAGTCAGTCCCAGTTGGCAGCAACACCTCAAGCTCCATTACACTGAGCAATGGTGCTATCAGAGCTGTGTGCACAGCCCGCTGCTGACTCATGACTGCACTACCAGACCCAGCTCAAACCGCATCATCAAGGTCGTTGATGATACTGCAGTCGTTGGCTTCATCAGTAACAATGAGTCGGCTTACAGAGCGAAGGTAGAGAGGTTTGTCAAATGGTGTGAGCACATGGACAAGACAAAAGAAATTATTGTGGACTTCAGGAAGGCGCAGGTCGACAACTTCATCGCACATCAATGGTTCTGCTGTGGTGAGAGTGAAAAGCAAAAAGTTTCTTGGTGTGCACATGACAGATGTTCTAACCTGGACTCACAACACCTCCTTATTAGTCAAGATAGCACAATAGTATCTACACTTTCTAGGAGACTGAGGTGAGCAAGTGTATCAATCCCTATTCTAACAACTTTCTAAATGAGCATCAACAATAGTGTCCTGTCTGGCCACATCACTGTGTGGTACGGAAGCTGCAAGGCATCAGACCACAAGCACCTACAAAGGATATTCCGGAGTCTCCCTCCCTACTATTTGAAACATTTACCAGGAGTATTGTATATAAAGGACCTGAAGCATTGGTGAGGATCCCAACCACCCATTCCAGAATCTCTTTAACCTACTACCAACAGGAAGGAGGTACAGAAGCATCAACACTTAGAATGGCAGACTGGCTAACAGCTTCTTCCCTTACCCTGTGAGACTAATGATACCCTGCCGCCATCACTGCTGCACACTATAAACAATTTGAATATTTTATTCACTGCTTGTGGTAATATTTTGTTTTATGTGCTGTGTGAGATAAATTTTGTGAAGGCACCGTGATCTGGAGGAACATTATTTTGTTTGATTGTATATATGTACAGTCAGCTGGCAATATACTTGAACTTGATCAGCACTCTTGGGTCTTACGACCTCCTGTGCACACACTGAAATTCTACGGGACAGGATCTGTTTGTTGAAACTAAGTAGTCACTGAGCAGCACACATTGAAGCAATAGACAATAGGTGCAGGGGTAGGTCATTCGGCCCTTCTAGCCAGCACCATCATTCACTATGATCATGGCTGATCATACACAATCAGTACCCCATTCCTGCCCTCTCCCCATAACCCTTGACCCCGCTATCTCTAAGAGCTCTATCTAACGCTCTCTTGAATGCATCCAGAGACTTGGCCTCCACTGCCTTCTGGGGCAAAGCATTCCACATATCCACCACTCTCTGGGTGAAAAAGTTTTTCCACGTCTCTTCAAAATGGCCTACCCCTTATTCTTAAACTGTAGCCTCTAGTTCTGGACTCACCCATCAGCGGGAATATGCTTCCTGCCTCCAGCATGTCCAATCCCTTAATAATCTTATATGTTTCAATCAGATCCCTTCTCATCCTTCTAAATTCCAGTGTATACAAGCCCAGTTGCTCCAATCTTTCAATATATGATAGTCCCGCCATTCCGGGAATTAACCTTGAGAACCTACGCTGCACTCCCTCAATAGCAAGAATGTCCTTCCTCAAATTTGGAGACCAAAACTGTACACAATACTCCAGGTGGGGTCTCACCAGGGCCCCGTACAGCTGCAGAAGGACCTCTTTACCCCTATACTCAATTCCTCTTGTTATAAAGGCCAGAATGCCATTAGCTTTCTTCACTGCCTGCTGTACCTGCACGCTTGCTTTGACTGATGTACAAGAACACTTAGATCTCGTTGTACTTCCCCTTTTCCTAACTTGACTCTATTTAGATAGTAATCTGCCTTCCTGTTCTTGCCACCAAAGTGGATAACCTCACATTTATCCACATTAAACTGCATCTGCCATATTTTTGCCCACTCACCCAACCTGTCCAAGTCACCCTGCACTCTCATAACATCCTCCTGACATTTCACACTGCCACCCAGCTTTGTGTCATCAGCAAATTTGCTAATGTTACTTTTAATCCCTTCATCTAAATCATTAATGTATATTGTAAACAGCTGCAGTCCCAGCACTGAACCTTGCGGTACCCCACTGGTCACAGCCTGCCATTCCGAAAGGGACCCGTTAGTCACTACTCTGTTTCCTGTCAGCCAGACAATTTTCAATCCATGTCAGTACTCTACCCCCAGTACCATGTGTCCTAATTTTGTCCACTAATCTCCTATGTGGGACTTTATCAAAAGCTTTCTGGAAGTCCAGGTACACTACATCCACTGGTTCTCCCTTGTCCATTTTCATAGTTACATCCTCAAAAAACTCCAGAAGATTAGTCAAGCATGATTTTCCCTTCATTAATCCATGCTGAATCGGACTGATCTTTCTACTGCTATCCAAATGTGTCATAATTTCCTCGTTTATAATTGACTCTAGCATCTTTCCCACCACTGATGGCAGGCTAACTGGTCTATAATTTCCTATTTTTTCTCTCCCTCCTTTCTTGAAAAGTGGGACAACATTAGCCACCCTCCAATCATCAGGAACTGTTCCTGATTCTATAGAACATTGGAAAATGATTACCAATGCGTCCACGATTTCTAGAGCCACCTCTTTAAGTACCCTGGGATGCAGACCATCAGGTCCCGGGGACTTATCAGCCTTCAGACTCAACAGTCTATCCAACACCGTTTCTTGCCTAATATAAATTTCCTTCAGTTCATCCTTTACCCTAGTTCCTTTGGCCACTATTACACCTGGGAGAGTGTTTGTATCTTCCTTAGTGAAGACAGATCCAAAGTACCTGTTCAATTCATCTGCCATTTCCTTGTTCCCCATAATAAATTCACCCATTTCTGTCTTCAATGGCCCAATTTTGGTCTTAACTATTTTTTTGCTATTCACATACCTAAAGAAGCTTTTACTATCCTCCTTTATATTCTTGGCTAGTTTACCTTCGTACCTCATTTTTTCTTGGCGTATTGCCTTTTTTGTTATCTTCTGTTGCTCTTTAAAAGCTTCCCAGTCCTCTGGTTTCCCGCTCATCTTTGCTATGTTATACTTCTTCTCTTTTACTTTTTCTACTGCCCTTTACTTCCCTCGTCAGCCACGGCTGCCCCTTACTCCCCTTAGGATCTTTCTTCTTCTTTGGAATGAACCGATCCTGCACCTTTTGCATTATTCTCAGAAATACCTGCCATTTTTGTTCCACTGTCTTCCCTTCTCGGGTATTGTTCCATTGAACTTTGGCCAGCTCCTCCCTCATAGCTCCATAGTTCCCTTTGTTCAACTGTAATACTGACACATCCAATTTTCCCTTCTCTTTCTCAAATTGTAGGTTAAAACATATATTATGGTCTCTACCTCCTAATGGTTCATTTACCTCGAGGTCCCTGATCAAATCCGGTTCATTGCACAACACTAAATCTAGAATTGCCTTCTCCCTGGTAGGCTCCAGTACAAGCTGTTCTAAGAATCCATCTCGGAGGCACTCCACAAACTCCCTTTCTTGGGGTCCAGTACCATTCTGATTCTCCCAGTCTACCTGCATGTTGAAATCCCCCATGACAACTGTATCATTACCTTTGCGACATGCCAATTTTAACTCTTCATTCAACTTACACTCTACATCCAGACTGCTGTTTGGGGGCCTGTAGATAACTCCTATTAGGGTCTTTCTACCCTTAGAATTTCTCAGTTCTATCCATAATGACTCTACGTCCCCGGATTCTATGTCCCCTCTCGCAAGGGACTGAATATCATTCCTCAATTACTCTTGGATAAGAAGCTGGCAAGCAATAGGATGCTGCTAAGTTCTGATTGATAGAAACTTAATAGGAGTGGTGCACTAAATATTTTCTGAGTGTAACTGGAAGGTAGGAAGATAGGCTATGTGATAATGCATTCAGACATTGAAACATATGTCATTAAAATTTTTGCAGCACTGAGTCAGGGCTCGTTGAATTGAAGATCACAGCTATTTAGTACCTTTTCCATTTATAAGTTCACCCAGTCTCCCTGCCCTCCGTGGAATAAATATCTTCTCTCCGCCTGCCATACAAATACCCTCAAATCAGAAAATATTGGAGCCTATTATCTTCCGTGTTATGCTATTGTACTTGCTTAATAAATGCCAAAAAATTGCCCCGCCTGCAATGTACCGGCACTTGAAGATATGTTGGCTGGCTTTCAGTAGTGCTGGACATCCACAAGATTGGCCTACTAGTGATGCATGCAACCAGTTGTGTTGTTAGCAGTGATTATGTGTTAAAATTATATTAAGTAGTGGTTAACACACACGCCAACCAGTAGCAGAAAATGCTGGCTTGTTGCTTAGGTTAATCCTGCACAAGACCCCCAGTTTTGGAAACAGTCAGTTCATCTCTCACATGTTATGTATTATACAAAAGGATCCTATGATAAGGAAAATACAAAATACATATTTTGAAATATATTAACACTATTATTACAGAAACAGGCTGTTGAAATGAACTGCTGAAATGGCAAAACTGTAATTTCAGTTGGATCTGTTTAGGATTAAGTCTTTTTCTCTTCCCTCTTTCCTTCTGGTTTTTAAGATGGATTCCAACATTATTCTTGCTGTGACATTACTGTAACAGATGTGATAAAATGGAATGGTGTGAAGAGGAAAATACGATTACTCATTGTGTAAAAACTGGTTTACGTCAGTCTCAGGGCTAACAAATGGATGGATGCCCATGATTACCTGTCACATTCAACAGAAGTTATATGACAAGTGATGCAGCCAAGACTAAAAGTCATCAAAAAAAAAAATAACCCTCTACCATCTTAATTTTCAGCAACATACAATACCGGGTGCCATGGTAGTGTAGTGGTTAGCACAATGGCATTACAGCTCAGGGTGTTCCAGAGTTTAGAGTTCAAGTCTGGCACCTTCTTTAAGGAGTTTGCATGTTCTTCTCGTGAACCACGAGTTTCCACAGGTGTTCTGGTCTCCTCCCACAGTCCAAAGATGTACTGGTTGGTAGTTTAATTGGTTATTGTAAATAATCCTGTGATTAGGCTAGTGTTAAATAGGTGGGTCACTGAAGAAGGAAAAAGCACTCAATCTAATTTTAGCAAATGATATGCTTCAGTGGGAGAAGCAATGATTGAAATTGGTTTAGATTAATGTAAAGTATCACAAACAATCATTGATGTTTAATTTAAAGTAAGCTGATTTCAATAGGCTGAAAAGGGGTATTGCTCAGTTTGACCAGAAGCCTAGAACAGTAGGTCCAAACAAAGATTAAATCAGAGAATTTCTCAATGTGGAAAAGAGTTCCTTGAATGACTAAAGATATAGACATTAAAGTTAAACAGAAAAGGTCTGCTCATGAGTAATGCCAGATTTGCAATGGTGCAGAATTAAACAAAATACAGAAAGTAAAAAAGGGAAATATGAAGGGAAAAGGGGTTATTTGAGAAAACTGGAATACTGACTTTCTGTATAAAATTAAAAACAAAAGGATACAGACTGAAGCTCTAGATGAGTATTCTACACCTGCCTCATAAGAGAATGCTGTCAATGCCACAGTAAAGAAGAAAGACTATAGAGAAACTAGAAGGGTAAAATAAATTACTATTTTAAATGGTTAACAATGCGTAAAGTAGAAAACTTAACCAAATGAATAGAATACATTGGATTGCTGAGGGGAGTAACAGTGAAAATAGTTGAATTTCCAGCCACAATCATTCAGTTCCCTCGGACACAAGAATAATGCCAAAAGAGTGGAGGTTTGCAAATCTTTGGATAAAAAAAATTAAGAAGGTGATAGGTATATCTGGTTACTGAAGGCTAGTCAAATGATTATGAAATGTTTAACTTAAAACCTCAGACAAAACTGTCAAATCTGTAAAATATGGGTTACTTATTAACATCCTTCACAAGGATTTTTAAGTTGCATTTAATACACATGATTGAAATATTTCAGAAAGTGTAACAGAAAAACAATTAAAGGGTTTTATAGTCAATGTTGGTTCAAAAATCTTTTGATACAATATCAAATAATAAAATCTGACAAAGGTATAGTAGAGTACGACTGGCTAGGATACATTCAGAGCTATGGCAACTGGTTGTTATATCAACTGAAGGGGAATAT
The DNA here is from genome assembly GCF_030144855.1 of Hypanus sabinus. Lineage (NCBI taxonomy): Eukaryota > Metazoa > Chordata > Chondrichthyes > Myliobatiformes > Dasyatidae > Hypanus > Hypanus sabinus. The sequence continues at coordinate 116,877,033 of NC_082708.1, forward strand.
ATCACAGTGCTCTGAGGGGTTGTTAAGACCACTATCAATAACTAGTTGTAACAATGAATTGGGCATAAATGGAATTAATTCAAAATTTGCAAATGCTAGGAAATACTGCATTCTGTATTTTGGAAAACAAAATGTGCAATTTTTAAGAAAACAGTGTAGACAATGTTGAAGGTGGCATTAGTTCAAGCTGTTCTAAAACTGAACATGAGCTTGGGGGTTGTAAAAAGTTAGGAACTTAATCCAAACCTTTATAAAATCACTTATTTGGCTTTAGTGGAAATACCGTCACCACTTCTGGGCCCTGTATATTCGGAAGCATATAAAAGCCTTAAAGACAATGGAGAGGATAATTATTAGTTTGTAATCAGGTACTTTAAGTCTCAAAAGATGGGATTGTTGGTAAAACAGTCAAAGGCAAATTTAATAGGCTCCAAAATTTTATTGCAATGTTAATAATAGATTGACTTAAATTTTCCATTGTGTTGACTGTGGTCCGAACACAATGCAGTTAATGAACTTGCAGATTAAGGTTAAAAGATAAAATGTTATTTGACAACATATTCAACACATTATCATCTTTCCTTATCTCCCTCTGCTAAACCAGTCTCTTAGTTTCTTTTTCCAACTGATATAACTATCACTTTCTCCAAATTCCACTCACCCACTCACTCCCTTATTCTTGTTTCCCCTCCTCGAGGTCCTTGAATTACAAAAGCTCTTGAAATATGAAATTTATCTTGTTACTCATCAAGGTCTTAGACACTTGCTGCTTCTCTGAACCAGTCAACTTCCAGTAAACTTTTAAGCAATTTTTAAAATTATATAAACACACGAACACAGTTTAACAGAGCAAAGCACAAGATAACCAATTCACCAAAATGTGGCCTGTAATAATGGCATTGCCAGATCAAAACATTATATTCATTTTGGCTGATTAAATGATGATTCAAAATACAATTCAAAAATTTACATTGTGCAAAATTGAAGATAAAAATACAGAATAACTCACCTACAGTTTCTACAAGAACTATATCATATCCTGCCCCTTCACATAAAATAATTGCTTCATTGGTGGTTCTTGTAACTCCTCCCAAAATACCCGAAGTGGGTGACGGACGAATATAAGCATTCATATTCCTTGAAAGTTCAGTCATACGAGTTTTGTCACCCAAAAGTGATCCTAAAATTTGTAATTGCAAAACATTTATTAAAATCTTTCACAAAACATAGTAGTGCACATGACAAGTTTTAATAAATTTGCAACATGCTTTAATATAGATGACTTTTATGTGTTCCAAAAGGGGAATAAAATAAGGGTCTTTGTAACATGTTTCCAGACAAACCTCGAGTCTCTAAAGAAGATGTGCAAACAATTGCTAAAAATTGTTAAAACTATAAAGCTAAAGAAAGCATAGTGCAGAACAACAAAAATTTTACAACACAGAAATAAACTCTACTAGTCCTCTGAAAGAGCTATTTAAAGTTGGTGCTTTTAAAACTGCAAATTCTATTGAAAGATTGTCAATGTGACACATTAATCCCACTGTTCACTCCACAGATCCTGCTTAGAATTTTGCCTGGGCAGAAATCTCAGCATGTCTGTTTTTGTTTCTGATTCTGATTTTTAGCATTCTCATTTTTTTGTTGCTTTTGAAACAATGCAACTTAGTTTTCTACATACACATCCTCAAATATCCTTTAAGAATTCCTATATTTAATTACACCACACATTCAAATAATACATACAAAACTGTATAAAAATTCTAAATGCAAATTAACTTTTCATTTGCCATTAATTCATGTGTCAATTATTAAAAATCCACCCATTTTCCATGCATGAAACTGGCCTCACTTTAGTATCCTCTACAATTCAAACTTCTCCAGTCTGAAGACACCCATATCATTAGTGCATTTTGGTAATCACCATCTACACCACTCCAAATATAGTATTTAGGATTATAGTCAGTGCGGAAGCAGGATCACTGGCCCACCACATCTGTACCAACTATTAACTATCCGATATTCCTACATCAATCCCATTTTTAAAAAATTCTTCTACAACCTCATCATCTCAGTACGAGAGTCCACTCACCTATATATTAGGTCAGTGGTCCCCAACCACTGCCATGTGCTACTGGGCTGCGAGGAAACAACATGATTTGGCGATAAGAAATGATACGAGTCAGCTGAACCTTTCCTCATTCCCTGTCATGCCCACTGTTGAACTTAAACACACTCGAGGTCATCAGTCACCTAATTGCAGTGTTACCCTCGCGCCAAGGATCACTGGTTAGCCTCAGGTAATCGGCCGCCTCGCGCCTGGAGCATGCCTCCTGGTTGACCTAGGGCGTGTACTGATGTGCACTGCCTCTAAACCTCTTTAGCACACCGTACGTTTGTGGGGAACCTGGTACTAAAATATTTGTGGACGACCTAATTTGGGCTCGGGGTTTTGTAAGTAACAGAGCAGTGACCTTGTTGCAATCTACTGAAAGTCATCCTTTGAACCAAATTTTTGCCGGCCGATTGATCCTACCTACCTACGGGGGGGGGGGGAGGGGGGGGCACTCCTCACTCGGTTGGTCACTCTCTGAACTGTGACCGCCACAGCCCCGGTACAGGGACCTCCGGCCCTTACCTTGTCCTCTCACTGGTGTATTGCAATAATTTTATATGTTCATACGAGGAAAATATGCGCTGTGAATAAGATCGTGAACATAGCCCAGCACATCACACAAACCAATCTTCCATCCCTGGACTCACTTTACACCACACGCTGTCGGAGCAGTGCTGCCAGGATAATCAAGGACAAGATCCACCCAGCCAACACACTTTTTGTCCCACTTCCCTCCGGGAGAAGGTTCAAGAGCATGAAGATTCGTATGGCCAGATTTGGGAACAGCTTCTTTCCAACTGTTATAAGACTGCTGAACAGATCCTGACCCAGATCTGGGAAATATCTGGACCTGACTTGCACTACCTTACTTTCCCTTTTCTATTTTCTAATTATGATTTATAATTTAAATTTTTATTGTATTTACTTCGATTTTGGACTTCAGGGAGCGCGAAGCACAGAAACAAGTATCACTGTGATGATTGTACGCTCTAGCATCAATTGTTTGGTGACAATAAAGAAAGTAAAGTGTGTTTAATATTAAATTGGTTAGGTAAACCCTTTTAGAAACAAAATTGAGTGTATTAGCCATTTATAAGTGACTTATAGTTGATTCATCACCTATATTCTGGTCTTGATTAACACCCCCACCGTTGGCTGGTCCGCAAGAATGTTGTCTTTCTTTTGTCTTTTTAAATCTTTTTATTAATTTTCAAACAAGCATAATAAGAAAAACATCAAGTACAGAGAGCTTGAGAGTACATAATTAATAGGTTAAAATACAAACAGTTATTAATCCATATATAATAGCCTCCCAAACTCATAGTAGGTTACAAAGAATAGAAAAATGAGAAAAAAACCCCCCAAAAAAACACAGCTAACCTAACCGACATGGACTATTGTATTATATCAAGTTTATAGTATCAATAACTCTGCACCTCTATCCAAATAATTAAAGATGATAAGAATAAGGTTTGGGAAAGGTCAGTTTAACTCATATGAAAATGTTGAATGAACGGTCTCCAGGTTTCATCAAATTTAACTGAAGGGTCAAAAATGACACTTCTGATTGTTTCTAAACTCAAATAGGGAACAGTTTGGGAGAACCACTGAAATGTAGTTGGAGGATTAATTTCTTTCCAGTTCAATAGGGTAGATCTTCTAGCCATTAATGTGACTATTATCCACCACTGGTAAACTGAAATTGCAGTTATAGGATGAGGTTGCAATTTGATATTCAAAACTGTTGAAATAATGCCAAAAATATCTTTCCAATAATTTTCCAAACAGGGGCAAGACCAAAACATGTGAGTCAATGAGGCAACTTCAGAGTGACATCTGTCACAGATTGGATTAACATGAGAATAAAATCGAGCAAGTTTGTCCTTGGACATATGAGCCCTATGTACAACCTTGAATTGTATTAGGGCACATTTGGCACAAATGGAAGAGGAGTTAACTAACTGTAAAATTTTCTCCCACTGCTTCGTGGGTTAAGACAATGAAGTTCTTTTTCCCATTCCTTCTTAATTTTATCTGATATCACTGGTTGTACTTTCATAATCATATTATAAATGATGGCTACTAAACCCTTCTGACAAGGATTCAGAGCTAAAAAATTTTCCGTAATATCCATTGGACATAAATTCGGAAAGGACTGTAACATATTATTCAATAAATTTCTAATTTTTAAGTATCTAAAAAATGGGTTTTAGGCAAATTATGTTTATTGGATAACTGCTCAAAGGACATAAAGGTATTATCTAAAAATAAATCACGAAAACGTGTATATCTTTTGTTTTCCATAACACAAAGGCTTGGTCCATAAAAGAGGGCTGAAAAAAGAAGTTAGATATAATAGGCAAACATGAGGAAATCTGCAGATGCTGGAAATTCAAGCAACACACACAAAATGCAGGTGGAACACAGCAGGCCAGGCAGTATCTATAGGGAGAAGCGCTGTCGACGTTTTGGGCCGAGACCCTTCGTCAGGACTAACTGAAAGGAAAGATAGTAAGAGATTTGAAAGTAGATGGGGGAGGGGAAAATGCGAAATGATAGAAGACTGGAAAGGGTGGGGTGAAGCTGAGCCAGACAGGTGATTTGCAAAAGGGATACAGAGCTAGAGAAGGGAAAGGATCATGGGACGGGAGGCCTAGGGAGAAGGGAGCACCAGAGGGAGATGGAGAACAGGCGGAGTGATGGGCAGAGAAAGAAAAAAGGGAGGGGGAAAAAAAAACTAAATATATTAGGGATGGGGTAAGAAGGGGAGGAGGGGCATTAATGTAAGTTACAGAAGTCAATGTTCATGCCATCAGGTTGGAGGCTACCCAGCCGGTATAAAAGGTGTTGTTACCTCCAACCTGAGTGTGGTTTCATCTTGACAGTAGAGGAGGCCATGGATAGACATATCAGAATGGGAATGGGACGTGGAATTAAAATGTGTGGCCACTGGGAGATCCTGCTTTCTCTGGCAGACAGAGCGTAGGTATTCAGCGAAATGGTCTCCCAGCCTGCGTCGAGTCTCACCAATATATAAAAGGCCACACTGGGAGCACTGGATGCACTATACCACACCAACAGACTCACAGGTGAAGTGTCGCCTCACCTGGAAGGACTGTCTGGGACTCTGAATGGTGGTGAGGGAGGAAGTGTAAAGGCAGGTGTAGCACTTGTTCCGCTTGCAAGAATAAGTGCCAGTAGGGAGATCGGTGGGAAGGGATGGGGGGGATGAATGGACAAGGGAGTCGCGTAAGTAGCGATCCCTGCGGAAAGCAGAAAGAGGGGGGAGGGAAAGATGTGCTTGGTAGTGGGTCTGGTGCTCCCAGTGTGGTCTTTTATATATTGGTGAGACCCGACGCAGACTGGGAGACCGTTTTGCTGAACACCTACGCTCTGTCCGCCAGAGAAAGCAGGATCTCCCAGTGACCACACATTTTAATTCCACATCCCATTCCCATTCTGATTTGTCTATCCATGGCCTCCTCTACTGTCAAGATGAAGCCACACTTAGGTTGGAGGAACAACACCTTATATACCAGCTGGGTAGCCTCCAACTTAATAGCATGAACATTGACTTCTCTAACTTCTGTTAATGCCCCTCCTCCCCTTCTTACCCCATCCCTGATATATTTAGTTTTTTCCCCACCTCCCTTTTTTTTCTTTCTCTCTCTGCCCATCACTCTGCCTGCTCTCCATCTCTCTCTGGTGCTCCCCTCCCCCTTTCTTTCCCCCTAGGCCTCCATTCCATGATCCTTTCCCTTCTCCAGCTCTGTATCCCTTTTGCCAATCACCTTTCAAGCTCTCAGCTTCACCCCACCCCCTTCGGTCTTCTATCATTTCGCATTTTCTCCTCCCCCTCCTACTTTCAAATCTCTTACTATCTTTCTTTTCAGTTAGCCCTGATGAAGGGTCTCGGCTCAAAACGTCGACAGTGCTTCTTCCTATAGATGCTGCCTGGCCGGCTGTGTTCCACCAGCATTTTGTGTGTGTTGCTTAGATATAATAGGGCTTGATAAGATAAACTTATTCAAGCCCAGGAATTTACGAAATTGAAACCATATTCGTAATGTATATTTAACTAAAGGATTAGTTATTTGTTTATTCAATTTAGATAAAACAAAAGGAAGCAAAGATCCTAAAATAGAAAACAGTGAAAAGTCTTGTACAGATTTACACTCCAAATTTACCCATTGTGGGCTTGATATTGACACCAATTGTGTCTAAAATATTAAGCATCAAATGTTAACTGCCCAGTAGTAAAATCTTAGGTTTGGCAAAGCCAAACCACCTTCCTTCTTAGGCTTCTGTAAATATTTTTTACTTAATCTAGGATTTTTATTCTGCCACACATACAAGGATATTTTGGAGTCAATAATGTCAAAAAAAGATTTAGAAATAAAAATTGGTAATGCTTGAAATAGATATAAAAATTTGGGTAAAACTATCATCTTAATAGCATTAATTCGACCAACCAACCAATGACAAAGATAGAGGGGACCATCTAGTAATAAGTTGCTTGATTTGGTCAATTAAGGGTAAAAAATTAACTTTAAATAAATCCTTATGTTTCTTGGTGATTTTAATACCCAGATAAGTTATCAGTGACAACTTTAAATGGTAAGTGTTTATAGATTGGAACTTGCGTGTTTAATGGGAATAATTCACTTTTATTAAAATTCAGTTTGTAGCCATAAAAGCTACTAAAATGAGCAAGCAAGGATAAGATAGCAGGAATAGATCTCTCAGGATCAGAAACGTATAGTAACAAATCATCAGCATATAGTGATAGCTTAGAAGTCCCTTCCCCATGAGTAATACCAAAAATATTAGGTGAGTCACGAATTGCAATGGCTAAGGGTTCCAAAGCGATATCAAATAGTAGAGGACTTAAAGGACAGTCTTGCCTTGTACCACGGAACAGCTGAAAAAAGGGAGATTTTAGATTATTGGTAAGAACCGAAGCCAAGGGCTTATAATATATTAATTTCATCCATGATATAAATTTCGGGCTGAAATTAAAATTCTGCAGCGTATTAAATAAATATGGTCATTAAACTTTATCAAATGCTTTTTCAGCATCTAAGGAAATAACACATTCTGGAATTTTAGATGGAGTATAAACTATATTAATTAATTTCCTAATGTTAAAGGATGAATAACGATTTTTAATAAATCCAGTCTGGTCTTCAGAAATAATTTGAGGCAATATATTTTCAAATCTAGTGGCCAAAATGTTGGTAAAATCTTGGAATCCGTATTCAACGAAGATATAGGCCAATAGGATGCACATTCAATAGAGTCTTTGTCTTTTTTAAGAATAAGAGAAATGCAGGCATCATAAAAAGATTGTGGTAGTTTACCTACAGTTAATGCATCTTTAAAAACTTTACACAGCCAAGAAGAAAGTATAGAAGAAAAAGATTTAAAGAATTCCTCAGTATAACCATCCGGACCAGGGGCTTTACCTGAATTCATTGAAAAAAATAGCCTCCTTTATTTCAGTTTCCGTAATAGGTGCATCTAGTAATATATAATCTTCGGCTATTAATTTTGGGATATTCAATTTTCTTAAAAATTCATCCATTATGGAAGAATCATCAGAAAATTCTGATTGATAGTTATAAAAATCTTGAAAGGCTTTATTTATCTCTTTATGATCAATCGTCAAAGTGCCATCTCGTTTACGAATCTTAATGATTTGCTGTTTAACTGAAGCAGTTTTCAATTGATTAGCCAATAATTTACCAGATTTGTCTCCATGTACATAAAACTGAGTCCTAAATTTAATTAATTGATTTTCAATCGAGGAGGATAATAACAAACTGTGTTCCATTTGAAGCTCAACTCTCTTTTATAAAGTTCTTTACTAGGGGTCACAGAGTAAGTCTTACCAATTTCTTTATCAACCAATATAAGTATTTCAGTGTTAATTCGTTTCCTGACTCCAGCAGAGTATGAAATAATTTGTCCACGAATAAATGCTTTAAAAATGTCCCATAATATTCCACTAGAAATCTCTTCTGTAAGATTTGTTGAAAAAAACAAATCAATTTATTGTTTAATAAAGTTAAGAAAGTCTGAGTCCTTAAGTAGAGTTGAACAGCCATGATTTAACACTTGAGGATGAATCCGTTGTCTTAATAGATAGTTTCAAAGGTGCGTGATCAGAGATAGTAATAGAGTTATATTTACAATCAATAACGTCTGTAAGTAAACGATGATCAAGTCAATTCTTGAGTAATTATGATAAACATGAGAGAAATATGAAAATTCTTTGTTGTTGGGGTGTAAAAACTGCCAAATCTCAGAGATTCTAGAATCAACCATAAAGGAGTTAATAAGAGAGGCCGATTTATTTGGAAGAACCTGAGTGGACTTAGATCTGTCCATCGAGGGATTTAAACAGCAATTAAAATCCCCACCCATTATCAACATATACTCATTTAAATTAGTGAAGAATGTAAATAAACACTTAAAAAATTCAGGACAATCAATATTTGAAGCATAAACATTAACTAAAACAACTTTTTGGTTAAAAAGTTAACCACTAAGGAGCAAAAATCTACCTTGTGGGTCTGAAATTGCTTCATAATGTATAAAAGAGGTTGAAGAGTCTATAAAAATAGAAACACCCCTTTCTTTAGCTTGAAAATTCGAATGATACTGTTGGCCCTTCTAAAACCAAAACAAACGCTGACTATCCTCCTTCCTCACACAAGTCTCTTGTGCAAAGATATTAGCATTCATTCTGTGGAATACTTTATTTTTTTTCGTTTAGTCGGATGATTTAAGCCATTTGTATTCCAAGAGACAAAGTTAATAATCTTATCCACATTGCTAATATTTATCGTAGTTAACGCACAAGGTTAAGGAGAAGATAAGCTCATGAATCCGGAAGAGGAGAGCAGGTTCAAAGAGGAACCGGAAGTTATGACACTTCAGCCATTTTGGTAGTTTCAAGTCAGCCCATGAAGTGAAAACTAAGCAGAAAGCAAAGGCAAAAGAGAGTCCCCCCCCACCCCCCCCGAAAACCCAAGAAAAAGCCAGAAAGAGGCAAGCATGCAAACTAAAACAAATTTTGCCCCCATCTCTCAAGACGACAACTCAGAAGAAGTAATTAAAAAAAAGACACAAACCGCCCATATTCAAAAAAGAATAAAGGGTTAGTATAACAATGATTAAACTATAAAATTAATATTATAAAAAAAGCAAGATTAAAAAAAAGAAAAATACTAAACCGTTAAAACCCAAAAGTAAATAACGTTAAACCAATATTTCAAAAAAAGGTCATCAGTCTTGTTCAGACACATCCAAATGGATGTGACGTATCTAAGAACTGAGGTCTTATGGGAAGGAGAAACAACTTCTTGGAAAAGGAAAGTTTAAAAAAAACCTTAATACTTAAGCATAAAAGATATAAGGCAAAAATGTATACATAGAAACATTTAACTAGTTACTTACAAAACTAACAGAATACTAGCTTAAAAAAACTCAAAGTAAACCAAAAACAGACCTTTACTTAAAAGTATAAAAAATACACTATTGGCTATCACATAAGGATCATCAAATTATGAAAGGTCCAAATCTGTAGGCTAATTATTAGCAAAGAAAAAAGGCAAAACAATAAAAAGCCATTAAAAACGGGTAATAAAAATACGTTAGTCAACTCATAGTAAAAGGTTCTATTCCTCAAATCTTTGGGCATCTGCTGGAGATTTAAACAGCCGATGAGAATCATTGGGAAGAGTGACTCTCAATTGTGCTGGAAATAGCAACACTTGTTTGTAGCCTTTCCGATGGAATTCCGACATAACCGGTTTAAAAGCCATTCTTTCCCTCAGAACTTCGGGACTGTAGTCTTCCAGAATACAAAATTTGAAATCTTGAAAGATGATCATACCCTTCTGCCAGACAGCTCGAATCAGGTGATCTTTAGTAGGAGGATAGTGAAGTCAGAGAATCACAGGCCGTGGTTTTCCGTCTGGAACTGGTTTAAAGCGAGAGATGCAATGTGCACGGTCGATTATTGGAGGGGTATCCAGAACATCTGAGCCAAAAACATCCATTAAAAATATAGCGAAAAATGCAACTGGATCACTCTTCTCAAAATTTTCCAGGAGCCCGATTATCCGCAGATTCTGTCTTCGAGATCGATTTTCAGATCAATAAGTTTGGATTTATAACGTTCCAAAAATTGAGAGGTTGAAGATAGCTTTTGTTCCAAAGTTTCAATTTTACGATCTCTCTGGCGAGCGGCATCTTCAAGAGCTAAAATTCTTGCTTGTTGTTGTTGAATATCCGATTTAAGTGATTGAAGATTTGCATCGAACATCTTTAGTTTCATCAAGCGAAGAAAACTTTGGGGTGAGTTTATTCTCCAGTCTCTCTAGTCTCTCATCCATAAGTTTCCCGATTGCGTCCAAAGTTGATGGTTCTTTAGTCAGTTTCGATTCTTTAGTTTCTCGTGGTTTAGACATTTTGATGAGTTGAAAAATAATTCAAAAAGTCGAAAAATAATTCATAAATATCAGCTCCTTTAAAGTAGGTATAAATAGGTCAGTTAGGGGGTGATTGTAGGTTAAAAAAAAAGTAATAGGATTGGAGCAAAGCCTAATACAGCCTCACCCCATAAGCGCCAATTTGACAGTCCGAATGTTGTCAATATTAAACTGGTCCGCGGTGCAAAAAAGGTTGGTGACCCCTGTACTAGGTAGGCGCTAGTTAGTGCCAATTAGCATACCAACTCGCATGCATTTGAGATGAGGGAAGAAACCAAAGCACTCAGAGGAAACCAACATGGTCAAAAGGAGAATGTGCAAAATCCAAACAGCAGGACTGAATCCAGGTTTCTGCATTGAGTCTACAGCTGTAGTGACTGTGCTATTGTTCTGTGTCCATAACATTTCAGCTGAAGCTTAACTAGTGACTTAACAAGCTTGAGTGTGATTCTCAAGATTATAATCATTTCCCCATATGTAAAGCTAAGTATTTCATGCTGACTACTTATGACTACTTAACACTAATGATGCAATAACATTCATTCTCAGGATCAATTTTCCTTCAAAATAGCATCATGCCTCTAGGAGTTGTTTTTTCTCCAAAGTATATCCTTCCATTAATCTGTTAAAATGCATATGCCTCATTCATCAATTCATCTATACTCTTCTGCTTGGTACAATAACAAAAAAGTATCGTTTGTCAAACATACTGCAAACCTTCCTTTCATAAATCTACAGTCCTGACGGTCTTAATACAATTAGACCAGAAGACTGTAAGATATAGAAACAGCATTAGGCCATTCAGCCCATTGAGTCAGCTCTGCCATTCAATCATGGGTGATTTATTTTCATTCTCAACTCTATTCTCTTGTGTTTTCCCCATAACCTTTGACGCCCTTACTAATCATGAACCTTTCACTTTAAATTTTCCCAATTACTTGGTCTTCACAGCTATCTGTGGCAATGAATTCCACAGATTCACCACTCCCTTGCTAAAGAAATTCCTCATCTCTGTTCTAAAGGGATATGCTTCTATTCTAATCCTGAGCCCTCTGGTCTTTTGTTGTCCATGTCCACTCTATCCAGGCTTTTCAGTATAAGGTATGTTTCAATGAGATCCTCTCTCATTCATCAGAACTCCAGCAAATACAAGCCCAGAGCTGTCAAATGCTCCTCATATATGAGAATCCTCATATAATGATTCCTGGAATAATTTTCGTTAACCTCCTGTGGACCCCCTCCAATGCCAGCAAATCCTTTCTTAGACAGATGGCCTAAAATTGCTCACAATACCGAAATCTGATCTGATGAATGTCTTATAAAGCCCTAGCTTCCTTGTTTTTATATTCTAGTTCTCTCAAAATGAATGCTAACATTGCATTTGCCTTCCTTACTACCAACTCAACTTGCCATTTAACCTTTAGGAAAACCTGCACTCGGATTCTCCGGTATCTTTGCACCAATGGTTTCTGAATTTGCTCTCCATTTAGAAATATAATCAATGCCATATTCCTTCTACTAATGTGTATTACCATACATTTTCCTACACTGTATACCACCTGCCACTTCTTTTCTCCTAATCTGTCCAAGTCCTTTTGCAGGCTCCCTATTATTATTTAAATAACTGATTCCAGCATTTTTTTTTACTGATACAAGGCCAATTAGTTACCCACTCCCTTTCGAATCTCTTTTGGATTCTCCAGCAATAAATAGAACTTCCTGATTTAATACTATAACACCCATCAACTATATACTGTATATATTAAAAACTGTTTAAAATTACATCAATTACACAGGATGGACCAAACTGTTGATTCAAAAAGGCAAAAGGTGGATGTGTGTGTTTCATGATAAACTCTCAGTGGTGCTCCGATGTAGCAGTTTTGCTGTATTCACATTTCCCTGACCTTTAACACCTAACGATCAAATGACAACTATTCTATTTACCAAGAGAGTTCTTCTCCATGATCTTGACTGCAGTTAACAAACCACCAGCGGCCAACTATAATCAAGCGCTTGAGGTACCATATGATGCTGTCAAACAAGAGACAGTCCATCCCGACACATTTCATATCATAGTTGGGGACTTCAATCAGACTTCTTTGAAAAAATTCCCAGCCCAATTACCATCAGGATATAACCTGTAACACCAGAGGTTCCAACACATTGGACTACTGCTATACTAAGATAAGGAATGCCTACAGTTCCATGCCCAGACCACACTTCTGGAAATCTGATCACTTCGCTGTCCTTCTCCTACCTACATACAAGCAGATGCTAAAGAGCAAGGCTCCAGAGATTAGGACAACAAAGTGGTCACAGGAGGCAGAGGAACAGATATGGGATAGCTTTGAGTTGTTGGACTTGGCTGCATTCAAGAACTCATCTGTGGATCTGAATGAATACACAACGGTTGTCACAGACCTTATAAAAAGTCGTAGACGAGTGTGTCCACACATAATCATTCAGTCTTTCCTAACCAGAAACCCCGGATGAACCATGAGATCCACAATCTGCCGAGGGCCAGATCAGGAGCATTCAAGTTTAGCAACCAAGAAAGTTACAAGAGGCCCAAGTACCAATTCCAGACTAAACTTGAATCAATGAAGGATGCTCAACAGCTGTAGCAGGGCTTGAATGGTATCACCTCTTACAGAGTGAAACCATAGATGACAACAAGGCACTATGTCTGGATGAGCTCAATGCCTTCTATGCTCGCTTATACCGTCAAAATATTGAAGAACCAACACAAATGCCTACAGCCCCCAATGACTTTGTGATTTCAGTCTCTTAGGCTGACATGAGAGCATCCTTCAGGAAGTTGAATCCAGGGGTAGCATCCAGCCCAAATGGGGCACCTAACTGAGTACTAATGACCTATGCTGATCATCTGGCTAGAGTGTTCAATGAGATATTTACCTCTAGCTTTGGCAGTCTGAGGTATTCATCTGCTTCAAGCAGGCTTCAATTATACCTGTGCCCAAGAAAAACTTGGTGACTTACCTCATTGACTATCATCCAGTAGCACTTACATCCACAGTGATGAAGCATTTTGAGAGCTTAGTAATGAAACATATCAACTCCTGCCTGAGAAGTGATTTGGATCCACTCCAATTTCATTACCAGCAACAAGAAGTCCACAGCATTTGTCATTTCATTGGCTCTTCACACAACCCTAAAACATCTGAACAAAGATGTTCAGTCTTTATTGACTCCAGCTCAGCATTCAATACTATCATCCCCTCAAAACAACTCAATAAGCTTCATACCTTAGCCTCAATACCTTCTTTTGCAATTTCCTTACTTGAAGACCCCAGTCAGATCAGATTAGCAACAACACCTCCTCCACGATCTACATCAGCACAAGTGCACCACAAGTGCTCAGTCCCCTGCTCTACTCACGTTACACTTACAACTGTGGCTAAGCACAGCCCCAATGCCATATTTAAGTTTGCTGACGGCACCACTGTCATGGTGCCGAATCAAAGGAGGTGATGAATCAGCATATAGGAAGGAGATTAATGTCTGTCATGGCTCCCTTCATACTCCATTATAGCAGGTGGTGGTAATGCACCTTTCTAATAGATGCGAGCCAACATAGCATAAAAGAAGAAGGGTGGTGGAGGGGTGTGAGGAGGAGGAATACATCACAAACTAAAAGGAAGACAGAAAAAAATTAAAATTATATTAAAAGCTGCAGGAAAACATCTACAGATAAAAGACTCTAGAAGTTATTAATGATGCCTTACAAGTAGTAAACAATACTCAGACTTCAAAGGAGGATTGTTAACAGTTTTTCTAATCTTACAATGGAATGCTAGAAGCCTGTTAAATAATGGTCAAGAATTTAAGAAATTTGTTGGAAGACTTACCAAGTAAACCTGAACAGGATGGGTACAGGAAACCTGGTTGAAATTGTGTCCAAGTTTTAAGATACAGGATTACGTTGATGCCTCAGGGGTTGGTACTGGGATCTTTCTGAATCATTATTTATGTAAATGATTTCAATGTGAATGTACATTAGAACAATTAGCAAGTTTACTGACATTAAAATTAGGGAGATCTTATTGATAGTGAATTAGGTTAGTGAATTACAAAGATCTTAAGCAGTTAGGGACAAGGATTGAGGAATAGAAATGGATTTCAACTTGGATAAGTGCAAGGTGATGTGTTTTGACATCCAAACTAGGGTTGACATATACAGTGAAAGGCAGGGCACTGATAAGTGCTGTGGAACAGAGGCATCTGGGAGTACAAGTGCAAAAACAGCCACGCAACACCAGCGCAAAAGCATGAGTGGTAAAAAAGGTACTTATCAGTCAGGGCATCAATTTAGGAGTAGGGACATTATGTTGTTGTTATACATGTTATTGATGAGACTGTATTTAGAGGATTGTGTACAGTTTAGGTCATATCCCTATAAGAAATATCAAGTTGAGCGTGTGCAAGAACAGACTTAGAAGGATGCTACTTGAACTAGAGGGTTTGAGTTATAGGGAAACAAACTAAATCTTTACTTAATGAAGTGCAGGAGAATTAAGGTGGAAGTGGTTGAGGCAGGTACAGCTGCAACACTTAAGAGGTATTTGAATATGAAGGAGACAGGCTTGGAGGGTTAGAGTCCTAATGCAGGAAATAGGAACCAGTTGTGGTCAGCACGGACCAGTTAGACGAAAAGACCTGCTTCCGTAATGTATTATTCTTTGCCTTTATGACAAGATTGCTTCCAGACACTATGAACAAAGTCAAGCTTTGAGCCACTTTTACCTATGGAAGCATGAGTATTGACAAACAGCCCACATCTCAGGACAACTGCAAGATTATCGGATTATGGTTTTAAGATACTTGTGCACGGTCATCTCTGAAATACTAAAGGACTTGCAGGAACATACAGGGAGGGGAGGAAAAAGATTGATATTTTAAAAATATATTCAATTACTTAATGACTAAACAAAAGTATTGTAAATAACCTCAAATCTAATTCTTGAAACAACTAAATAAGCTGTACATAAATAGCAACCTTGAAGCATTAATGTCATTAAATATCCTGATTACTAATACAACAAAAACTTAACTTATGTACAGGTATATTTTAAAGAAAAATACTAAAGATCTGTCAAAACAGGGTAATTACATAATATTACTAATTTAATATTTTCTTCATTTTCTTCTGAAATTCAGATAAGAATTTCCAGCTTGCAGTTAAAATATCAAAAAATATAGATTGTGGAACTTTAAGCTGGCTGAGAGTAGGAGGGAAAAATGCATGATCTTGAACTGCCTTAAAGGTATCCTACTATGTGCAACTCTACATACCTCCAGAAGTTTTAGAAGATGGATCAACAGCTAGTACAGCAACTTTATGTCCTTTTCCTGTCAACACTGTCCCAAATTTTTCAATAAATGTGGATTTCCCAGCTCCCGGCGGGCCAGTCAGTCCTGAAGAGCAAATCAGTACATTAAGTCATCATAGGTTAGAATAGTTTTCAGATCTTTGAATTCTCCTCCAAATAATCCAGTAACATTGAACAAAAACATTTTATTGGAAAGGGTGTGGAATAAAATGATTGAATGCAAGTTACTGCTTTGAAATAGGCTTAGCAAAGTCTAATCAGAAGCCCTTAATAGCCAAGGTATTATCACTGTTGTAGTCAGAGAGATACAGCATAGAAACAAGCCTTTCAGCCTACTAAATCTAGTATGGCCACCAACAACCAATTTGGTACCAATCCTGTCTTGCTCCAATTTCTACTCCCCCCCCCCCCCCACACATTCTCACTGACACACACTGTCCCCAGATTCTAGCACTCATGCAACACTAGGTCATTTTACATGACCACATGACCAATTAACCTACCACACCACATGAGAAGAAACTGGAACACCCAGAGTAAACAGATGTAGTAATGTGGAGAATCTGCCAGCTCCATGCAGGCAGGGCCTGTGGTCAGGATTGAATTCAGATTATTGGTGCCGTGACACAAGAGCTCTACAAGCTGTGCCACTGCCCTGTACATTACTCTTTCAAATCTCACTTCAATGATACCTTTCATAATCCTTCTGTTTCAATACATAAAATACACGTTATAATATTGATTTGCAATCTACAGATCTACACTCAAAAACTGCAAGAGATTGATAGGGTGGACTACTAGCTAATATCTTCTGTACTTTAGGTTTCCTTGGACTAATAGCACACGTA
The DNA here is from genome assembly GCF_030144855.1 of Hypanus sabinus. Lineage (NCBI taxonomy): Eukaryota > Metazoa > Chordata > Chondrichthyes > Myliobatiformes > Dasyatidae > Hypanus > Hypanus sabinus. Next base: position 116,893,849 of record NC_082708.1, read on the forward strand.
AATTAATCACCAAATCAGTGGTCGTCAAATTTATAGAGGCAAAGAATGATGCACGTACATTACCGAACTAGTAATCTGGGTGCCTCCAGCACTCCTCCCTTCTTTTGGCCTCACTACACTCTTGCTACAACAGTGACCCCAAGGACCATGACTCTGCCAAGTCACCAATCTAAGGTTGCCACTATCAAAAATATGGGCATCAAAAACAGATGGCATAGATTAAGATGAACGAAGTTTTAAAATGTATTTTAGCAAAAGATTTGTTTTTGAACTGTGGTTTAAATCTGGAACACACTCTCAGAGATGATGGAATCAGTTACAATCGCTACCTTTAAGAGCCATTTAGGTACCACAGAGGCGTAGTTGCTAGCAGGACACTATTACAGCTCAGGGCGTTCCAGAGTTCAATTCTGCCACTGTTCTGTAAGAAGTCTCTGTATGTCCTCCTCGTGGAATGCATGGGTTTCCTCCCACAGACCAAAGACGTACTGGGTAGGTTAACTGGTCATTGTAAAATTATCTTGTGATTGGGTTAGGATTAATCAGGTTTGTCAGGGGTTGCTGGGGAGGTGTGGCTCAAAGAGCCAGTAGGACTTGCTACTCCACATTGTATCACTAAATAAATAAATATGAATAGGCAAGACATAAAAGGATATGGACCCAATGCAGGCAAATGGGATAATTGTAGATGGACCACAAAGGTCAGCATGGTCATAGAGGGTCGAAGGGACTGTTTCTGTGCTGTCCAACTCCATGACTATTAGCCACCCAAAATTTTAACCCCTTGCTAAGAGAATACCATTCAAAGATGAAGAGAAGATGCATGGGAGAGATGAGAAAATGTAAGAGGAAAGATCGGTGGGGGGGTTTGTGGAGGGTGGGGAAGGGGATGGGTACAAAAATCAGGATAAGAATTATGCTTAGCAGCAGGGTGTTAAGAGTGACGATGAGTAAAAGTTGGAGGGTGGGGGACTGAGGATGGCAGGAGTAGGTTAGTCAGCAAGCAGAGAATGGGGATGAGATGAAGTCAAACTAAATAAAGGATGGGAAATTCAGGGATGGGGATGATCAAGAATGAGGAGGGCAAGGAATATAAGTGGGAGGATAGACAAGGAAAAGCATTCTATACATGTGTCTATACATGTGTGATATCTTGGGGGGAAAGGGGATGATCACTTTGATGGAATTGCATTATTGTCCCTTCAACAGTCTGTAAGAATTAGAGACTGCAGATAGCTGTAAGAATAAGAGGGTTGCAAGATTAAGTGATTTCAACTTCCCTCATATTGACCGGGCTGCCATAGTGCAAAAGGATTGATTGGGGCAGAATTCTGAGGAAAGTTTCCTCAAAATATATGTAGACAGTTTAAGAGAAGGGGCAACACTAGATGTGCTGTTGGGAAATAGGGCAGGGTAAGTGACTGAAATATCAGCAGGGAGCATTTTGGGATCAGTAAGCACAATTCCATTAGATTTTAAATTCTAATGAAGGATGGGACTGATCCTAAAGTCCTAAATTGGGGCATGGTAAGTTTTGAAAGCATTAGTTAGGAATCTGCAATGGATATTTTAAGGTGAAGGGATGCCTGGAAAATGGGAGGCTTTTAAAAGTGAGGTAGAGAGAGTTTTGTTAGAATAAAGGGCAAGGCTGGTAGAGTAGGGAACTCTCATTGAAGAGGGATATTGAAACTCTACTCAGGAAAAAGGAAGCATATGACAGAGGCAACTGGGATCTAGAAAATCCTTCGTACAAGAGATGTAGGAGTACACAAGAGGGATAACAGGAGGATGAAACAACAAGAGATGGTTCTTGCAGACAAGGAAGTGAGAAACAAGAGATTTTACAAGTACATTAAAAGCAAAAGGATAACAAGGAAGAGAATGAGTACTCTTAAAGGATCAATGTTGTCATCCATGAGTGGAGCTAAGGAAGATTGGCTGAGATTCTAAATGACTATATTTACCATGGAGAAGGGCATAAGTTAAGGAATTAAGAGAAATGAATAACAATGTCTTGTAACATATCCACATTACAAAGGAGATGCTGGGAGTCTTAAAGCACATTAATGCATTTAATATTTATATCAATATAATACATTAAGACCATAAGATATAGGTGCAGAAGTAGGCCATTCGGCCCACCAAGTCTGCTCTGCCATTCTATCATGGGCTGATCCAATTCTTCCAGTCATCTCCACTCCCCTGCCTTCACCCCATACCTTTTGATGCCCTGGCTAATCAAGAACCTATCTATCTCTGCCTTAAATACACCCAATGACTTGGCCTCCACAGCCGCTCATGGCAACAAATTCCAGATTTACCACCCTCTGACTGAAGTAATTTCTCCGCATCTCTTTTCTAAATGGACATCCCTCAATCCTGAAGTTGTGCCCACTTGTCCTAGATTCCCTACCATGGGAATAACCTTGCCATATCTAAACTATTCAGGTCTTTTAACATTCGAAATGTTTCTATGAGATCCCCCCTCATTCTCCTGAACTTCAGGGAATACAGCCCAAGATCTGCCAGACGTTCCTCATATGGTAACCCTTTCATTCCTGGAATCATTCTTGTGAATCTTCTCTGAACCCTCTTCAATGTCAGTATATCTTTTCTAAAATAAGGAGCCCAAAACTGCACACAATATTCCCAAGTGTGCTCTCACGAGTGCTTTACAGAGCCTCAACATCACATCCCTGCTCTTATATTCTATACCTCTAGAAATGAATGCCAGCATTGCATTCGCCTTCTTCACAATCGACTCAACATGGAGACTGACATTTGGAGTATCTTACACAAGGACTTCCAGGTCCCTTTGCATATCTGCATTTTGAATTCTCTCCTCTCTAAATAATAGTCTGCCTGTTTATTTCTTCCACTGAAGTGCATGACCATACACTTTCTAACATTGCATTTCAATTGCCACTTCTTTGCTCATTCCCCTAAACTATCCAAGTCTCTCTGCAGGCTCTCTGTTTCCTCAATACTACCCACTCTTCCACCTATCTTTGTATCATTGGCAAATTTAACCACAAATCCATTGATACCATAGTCCAAATCATTTAAATACGTCGTAAAAAGCAGCGGTCCCAACACCGACTCATGTGGAAATCCACTGGTAACTGGCATCCAGTCAGAATAGGATCCGTTTATTCCCACTCTCTGTTTTCTGCCAATCAGCCAATGCTCCATCTATGCTAGAAACTTCCCTGTAATTCCACGGGCTCTTATCTTGCTAAGCACCTTGTCAAAGGGCTTCTGAAAATCCAAGTACACCAGGTCTACTGCATCTCCTTTCTCTATCTTGCTTGTAATTTCCTCAAAGAATTGCAGTAGTTTGTCAGGCAGGATTTTCCTTTCAGGAAACCATGCAGGCTGTGGCCTATCTTGTCATGTGCCTCCAGGTACTCTGGAATCTAGTCCCAAACAATTGATTCCAACAGCTACCCAACTACTGATGTTAAACTAACAGGTCTATAGTTTAAAGGGCAAACACAAGGAAATCTGCAGAAGTTGGAAATTCAAGCAACAAACACAAAATGCTGGTGGAACGCAGCAAGCCAGGCAGCATCTATAAGGAGAAGCGCTGTCGACCTTTCGGGCCGAGACCCTTCGTCAGGACTAACTGAAAGGAAAGATAGTAAGAGATTTGAAAGGAGGGGGAGGGGAAAATGCAAAATGACAGGAGAAGACCGGAGGGGGTGGGGTGAAACTGAGAGTCAGAAAGGTGACTGGCAAAAGGGACACAGAGCTAGAGAAGGGAAAGGATCATGGGACAGGTGGCCTAGGGAGAAAGGAAGGGGGAGGGGAGCACCAGAGGGAGATGGAGAACAGGCAGAGTGATGGGCAGAGAAAGAAAAAAAGGAAGGGGGTCTATGGTTTCCTTTCTGCTGCCTCCCACCCTTCTTAAATAGCGAAGTAACATTTGCAATTTTCCAGTCATCTGGTAGAATGCCAGAATCCATCGATTCTTGAAAGATCATCATTAATGCCTCTGCAATCGCTCCAGCTACTTCGTTCACAATCTGAAGGTGCATTCCATCAGGTTCAGGAGATTTATCCACCCTCAGACCATTAAGCTTCCTGAGCACCTTCTCAGTCCAAATTTTCACTGCACAAACTTCACTTCTCTGACACTCTTGAATGTCTGGTATACTGCAAACATCTTCCACTGTGAAGACTGATGCAAAATATGCATTCAGTTCTTCTGCCATCTCTCCATCTCTCATTACAAAATCTCCAACGTCATTTTCTATTGGTCCTATATCTACGCTCAACACTCTTTTAACTTTTATATACTTAAAAAAACTTTTAGTATCTTGATATTAGTTGCCAGTTTCCTTTCATAATTCATCTTTTCCTTCCTAATGACCTACTTAGTTTCCTTCTGTAGGTTTTTAAAAGCTTCCCACTAGCTCTGGCTTCCTTGTTGCCCTCTCTTTTGCTTTAACTTTGGTTCTGACTTGTCAGCCACCGTAGTGTCCTTCTTCCCTTTGAAAATTTCTTCTTCGGAATATATCTGTCCGACACTTCCCTCATTTTTCACAGAAACCCCAGCTATTGCTGCTCTGCTGTCCTTCTTGCGAATGTCCCTTTCCAGACAACTTTGACTAGTTCCTTAAAGACTGGAGGGTGGCAAATGTTGTGTTTCTATCTTAAAACAGCTGTAGGACAAACTACATGTTGGTGAGAAAACTACTGGAGGGGATTACGAAGAACAGGATCTAACAGTACTTGGAAAGACAAGGACTGATAGGGAGAGTCAGCATGGCTGTCTGTGGGAAATGGTACACCCCTCAAATTTGATTTGGTTTTTCAGTTGAAAAGTGAAGGCAATTCAGCAAGGCTATTGACAGGTACCTGCATGATGGTCTACTCCAGATTAGATTACATGGGAATCAAGATGAGTAGGCAATTTTGATATATCGTGGATTTTTGATATAAAATTGCCTTGGTGGAAGAAATCCACAAAGTGGTTTTGGACGCTTGTGTCATGGATTGGAAGCCTGTGACCAGAGATATGCCATAGAGATCAATACTGGGTCTGTTACCTTTTGATTTGGATAAGAAAGTACAGTATTTGGGCATGGTTAGTAAGTTTGCAGATGAGTGGTAGTATAGTGGACCGTGAAGAGGGTTAACTAAGATCACAATGAGACCTAAATAAACAGAGGGAGATGGCCAAAAATGACAGATAAAATCTAACACTCAAATGTGAGGTATTCTACTTTAAGTTAAACCAGGGCAGGACATGTACAATAAACGATAGGGACCTGGAGAGTGTTGCAGAACAGAGGTTGCTAGGGGTACAAGCACATAGATCTCTGAAAGCAGACACGTGAACACAGGATGAAGAATGTGTTTGGTACATTTGCCTTCGTTGGTCAGGGCATCCTGAACAACCTGTTAAATTGTACAAGTTGTTGGTGAAGCCATGCTTGGAGTATAGTGTGCAATTCTCATTGCCTAGCTATCATGAAGCTGGAAAGGATGCAGAAAAGAGTCAGAAGCATGTTATATAACAAGTCATTCAGTTCCAAGAAGGCTAAATAAACTGGGCAAGCACGAGAAAATCTGCAAATGCTGGAAATTCAAGCAACACACACAAAATGCTGGTGGAACATAGCAGGCCAGGCAGCATCTATAGGAAGAAGCACTGTTGACGTTTCGGGCCGAGACCCTTCGGCAGGACTAACTGAAGGGAAAGATAGCAAGAGATTTGAAAGTAGGAGGAGGAGGGGAAAATGCGTAATGACAGGAGACTGGAGGGGGTGGGGTGAAGCTGAGAGCCGGAAAGGTTATTGGCAAAAGGGATACGGAGCTGGAAAAGGGAAAGGATCATGGGATGGGAGGCCTAGGGAGAAAGAAAGGGGGAGGGGAGCACCAGAGGGAGATGGAGAACAGGCAGAGTGATGTGCAGAGAGATAAAAAAGGGGGGAACAAACTAAATATATCAGGGATGGGGTAAGAAGGAGAGGAGGGGCATTAACGGAAGTTAGAGAAGTCAATGCCATCAGGTTGGAGGCTACCCAGCAGGTATATAAGGTGTTGTTCCTCCAACCTGAGTGTGGTTTCATCTTGACAGTAGAGGAGGCCATGTAAAGACATATCAAAATGGGAATGGGGCATGTAATTAAAATGTGTGGCCACTGGGAGATCCTGCTTTCTCTGGCGGACAGAGCGTAGGTGTTCAGCAAAACAATCTACCTACATACACCTACGCAGCACCTGATCCACAGATGTGGCCTCAAATCTCACTATTTCTTGAGTCTTTATGAAGGGCCACAGCCCTATACCTTGACTCTTCATTTCCCCCCACAGATGTTTCCTGACCTGAGCTCCTCGGGGATTTTGTGTATGTCCCTCATTCTAAAACTTCACAGATCAAATATATAACAGTCCTTCAGATGTGGGAGCACACAAAGTACTGTTCCTAATGAGAAAGGACCAGATTCAAATTAAGAGATTTCCAAATCAAGATGTTGGCAATCCTCCCATGACCGGTCAGACCTACTCTTTATGAAGCAAGGATCTAAAGGAGGCTCAAACAGAGTATTTATACCTTTTACAATAAAACCCAAATAGCCAAAGGAATAGGTTGCTACTCACTGAAAGTTGAGAATTATTCTGCTTCTTCCATTTACACCACTTCTCGACCAATATTTTGTTTCTTTACTCACTGTTACTTCTTTTCACCTTACATCATCAACCCTTTGTCGTTTACTATCTCCTGTTTTCCACCCTTTTACAGACTACTTGTATTTCTTTTTCTCCTTACACTGCCTTTGAAAATTCACCTCTTCCAAGTTTGGATGACAGATCATTGTCAAATATTTCTTGTTATTTCGGACTTCCAAGATCCACCGTGATGTGGCTTTTGAGGGATTTGGTATAAGGCTTCATTTGAGGACGCCACGATTGCTGATCACCCGGTGGCGTTTCGAAAGGCCACTCGGTACTGACCCAGTCTGAAGGCCAGCGGTCTCCCGCCGTTCAGCCGCTCCCGTTCCTTCTGGCAGGTCAGCACTCTCTGCAGCAGCAGCTGCGCCAGGTGCCTCTTCTGCCGGTGAGCCGACTCCACCAGGGTGATGCCTTCAGCCAGGCACGACCTGCTTCCACTCAGCAGCCCGCGGCCCAAACGGTCAAGCAGCCTCCTCTCCCAGTCGGTCATCCGTTCCGGCTCCGTCCCCGGGCCCGCAGGGCCGTCCGGCGCCGGGCCGAGGCGCTGGTGCGCGACGCCGCGCGCCCACACCCCGAATTCCGGCCTGGTCGCGCGCCGCTGCGCGGGGCCCTGGCGCGAGGGTCCTCTCGGGCAGCGCGGCCAACCCCAGTTCGGCCGTGTGGCGCGAGGCCAGGCGCCCGGCCGCACCGCCTGGAGCATCGTCCTGCTCGCTGCTCCGTTCCCAGCATACACTGCCTCGCTGATACTGCACGCATGCGCCTCGTTGACGCTCTGACCATCCGTTCTACCTGGTCGTGTACGATCGGTGGTCGGGCTGGGTGGATGATGACGACGTTTTCATCAGATTTGATTAGATGTGGAAGAATAGAATTAGATGGGAAAGACAGTCAAGCTCCTTTAATAAGCGTCGACTGTTTATTCATTCCCATAGATGCTGCCTGACCTGACGTGTTCCTCCAGCATTTTGTATTTGTTGCTTTGGATTTACAGCATCTGCAGACTTTCTCGTGTTTCTGATTTGAAACTCTTTTGTATGTGTAATGTCTAGAATCAGGTTTATTATCACCGGCATCTGACGTGAAATTTGTTAACTTAGCAGCAGTTCAATGCAATACATAATCTAGCAGAGAGAAAAATGATAATAAAGTAAAACATAATAAACAAGCAAATCAATTACGTATTTTGAATAGATTTTTAAAATGTGCAAAAACAGAAATACGGTATATTAAAAAAGTGAGGTAGTGTCTGATGCACCATCAATAACTCTCTCTCAGATCTCTCTGAGACGCGAAGGCCAGTATTGACTGGTGATTGACCACCATACTACATCCTGGAGACTGAGAGGCCGGGCTCAGGCCTTGATAGCCTTTAAACCGGGGTCTGTGGGAGGAGCCACAGGAGCAGTCAGCAGAGGGGGCGTGTCCAGACAGGTATCTGTAGTTCACCATAGTGTCCAAAGCATCAATGTCCATTTAAGAATCAGATGGTAGAGGGGGAGAAGCTGTTCCTGAATCACTGAATGTGTACCTTCAGACTTCTGTATCTCCTACCTGATAGTAACAGTGAGAAAAGGGCATGCCCTGGGTGTTGGAGGTCCTTAATAATGGACACTGCCTTTCTGAGATACCGCTCCCCAAAGATGTCCTGGGTACTTTGTAGGCTAGTGCCCAAGATGGAGCTGACTAGATTTATAACCTTCTGCAGCTTCTTTCAGTCCTGTGCAGTATGTAGTCCCTCCATACCAGACAGGGATGCAGCCTGTCAGCAAATCAGATTATACAGACAAAGGGAAAAACTGATAAACAAACACAAGGTTCTACAGATGCTGGAAATCTTGAGCAACACACACATACAAAATGCTGAAAGAACTCAGCAGGTCAGATACTATCTGTGGAAGAGAATAAACAGTTGACATTTTGGGTTGACCCTTCATCAGGACTGAAAAGGAAGGGGACAGGGGCTAGAATAAGGTGATAGTGGGAGGGAAAGGAGTACAAGCTGGCTGGTGATAGGAGAAACCTGGTGAGGGTTGAAGTATGAAGCTGGAACGTGATAAGTGGAAGAGGTAAAGGGCTGAAGAAGAAATTTGATAGAGGACAGGGGACCATGGAAGAAAGAGGAGGGATACCAGAGGGAGGTGAAGGGCAGGTAAGAAGATAAGGGGTAAGAGCAGACGCAGAATGGGGAATGGAAAAGGAGGGGAGAGGGGGTGAAATTGCCAAAAGTTAGGAAAATAAATGTTCATGCCATCAGGTTGGAGGCTACTTAGAAGTGTTGGCCTCATTGTGGCAGTAGGGGAGTGTCGGTATGAGAATGGGGAGTCGAACTGAAAAGGAAACCCTGCCTTTCGCAAAGGATGGAGTGAAGCTGCTTGATGAAACAGCCCCTGATCTACGTCAGATTCCACCGATGTAGAGGAGGCAGCACAGGGAGCACTGGATACAGTAGATGACCCTGACAGACTCACACAGGTATGTGTCACTTCACCTGGAAGGATCTTTGAGACTCCGAATTATTGCACCTTCAGAACTGTGTGTGAAGTTGTTATAGACTGTTATTGTGAAAGTGTATTTATTTGGAATATACGTTTATAAAAGGGAAAATGAATGTTTTGTACATATACAGTTTTATGGTACATTAATCTAAAGGCGGGGGAAGTGTAATGTATAAATCAAATCTTTTAGAGCAATGACCACCTCCCATCCTTAGTTAGAACCATAGAACATTACAGCACAGAAACAGGCCTTTTGGCCCTTCTTGGCTGTGCTGAACCATTTTTCTGCCTAGTCCCACTGACCTGCACCTGGACCATATCCCTCATACACCTCTCATCCATGTAGCTGTCCACGTTTTTCTTAAATATTAAAAGTGAGTCCGCATTTACCACTTCATCTGGCAGCTCATTCCACATTCTCACCACTCTCTGTGTGAAGAAGCCCCCACCCCCAATATTCCCTTTAAACTTTTTCCCCTTCACCCTTAACCCATGTCTCTGGTTTTTTTCTTCCCCTAATGTCAGTAGACAAAGCCTGTTTGTATTCACTCTGTCTATACCCATCATAATTTTATATACCTCTATCAAATCTCCCCTCATTCTTCTACGCTTCAGGGAATGAAGTCCTAACCTATTCAACCTTTCTCTGTAACTCAGTTTCTCAAGTCCCAGCAACATCCTTGTAAATAGTTCTACGATTTGATCTGTTGTCTATGCACAGACACACCAAGACTCACTTTCAAGGACTCTACAACTCATGTTCTCAGTATTATTTACATTTTTTAAATTATTTGCATGATTTGATTTCTCTTGCACATTGGTAGCTTGTTTGTCTGTCAGTCTTTGTGTATAGCTTTTTCATGATTTCTATTATATTTTTTTATTTTCCTGTTAACTGCTCACACAATGAATGTCGTAGTATATGGTGACATACAGTAAACATATTTTGACAATAAATTTACTTTGAAAATTTGAAACCCAGCTGAAGTGCAACTTCAGTCTAATCTGGTGCCCAAAACACCCAGAAACACTATATGTTAAACCACGGTCCATTATACAGTACATGTATTTTCATACTAATTTGGGAGTAGGGTAGAATTACTTTAAGCAAAAATAAGTTTCCTTGGCATGCTGCTAGAAGCTTTATCACCTATGACCTCATTCCAGCAATCCAGGAACATCCAATAATAAGATCATTGAGGGGTGAGAAACTTCTGACCTGCGTTTCTCTCCAGTCACATGGGAGGACCAAACATTATATGTCCTCAATAATTCTGGGAGCCAGTTATATAAAGGGAAAACCATATTGCCACTACAGGCTCTGATGTAGCCCACTGATATTCCAGGGGTAAATGAACTGGTATTCTAGTGGTTTGTTTCTCATAGCTAAATTATACATAATTCTTGTTATCCAAACAGATCAATTGCTTTAAGTTTTAAACCAGCAAAAGATGCCTTGGTCCATTTAAAGCTTTCTGGTCTTTTAGGAGGAATTACCAAGAAGAAACTACAGTAAAATTGTTAATCTGGCACACTTGGGAACTTAGTTGCTGCCAGATTGGCAAATTATCCAGACTGTTGGATGTTATTCCATATCCCAACACTTTTAATCCATTTTTTGGTTTCCATTAGTAAAATATATTTTCCAGTGAACACAGTTAAATTCTAAGGGAGTGCAGGAGTTGGGACTCCATTGTTCTCACAGGGAGTGCAGGACCTAGCGTGTTTGAAGAGTGCAAGTGAACGAGAATGCTGTAAGCAGATGCCAAACCACTGGAATTTCTAACCATAGGAGAGCAGATTATTGGATTTGTATTCATGACATAACATTACTGACGAGCACATTGAGGTCCAGGAGTATATATGCTGCAGGACACAGATTAAGTGCTATTGATGTAAAGGACCTTGAGGGAAAGCTGTGGGTGGCGTAAATCTCTTGCACACAATACATTAGAGGATATAACTAAAAAGTATACAAACTATACATCTTGTAATCCTAATTAGCGGAATATGCTGCAACCGGGTCTGGACATAACCATGGTGAGAGAAGGTGAACATTACAGGCAGATGAATAGAATATAGAACAGTACAAGCCACCTGGCTCACAATGTTGTACTGCCCAATATAAACCTACTCCATGATCAGTTTAACACAGCCCATAACCCTCCATTTTTCTTACATTGTGCCTGTCTAAGAATATTAAATATCCCTATTGTATTGGCCTGTACCATCACTCTGTTGTAAACAAACCTACCTGGCATCTCCCCCAAACATTTTCCACTCACCTTAGACAGATGTCCTCTAGTATTGGTCATTGGCGCCCTAGGAAAATGTGCTGGCTGTCCACTCAATCTGTGTCTCTCATAATCTTACACACCTCTATCAAGTCACTTCTCATCCTCTGTCGCTCTAAAGCAGAAAGTCCGAGCTCCCTGACGATGTCCGGGCTACTTTGTAGACTAGTACCAAGATGGAGCCGACTAAGCTTACAACCCTCTGTAGCTTCTTTTGGTTCTGTGCGGTAGCCCCCCCCCCCCAACTTATTCACTAAACCTGATGAGAGAACGTCAGGGTGCAGACATTCTCTCATCCTGGTAAATCTCCACTGCACCCTCTCTAAACCTTCCACATCCTTCCCATAATTAGATGACCAAAACTGAGCAAATATCCAAGTGTGGTCTAATCAAAGTTTTGTAGAGCTGCAACATTATCTTACAGATTATACATTATCTTACAGATTATAAACTCAATCCCCCTGACTAATGAAGCCAACGCACCATATGCCTTCTTTGCCACCCGATCAACTTCTGCGGCAGCTTTAAGGAACTAATGGACTTGGACCCCAAGATCACTCTGTTCCTCACACAGTCAAAAACCCTGTCATTAAAACTGCACTGTACCTTCAAGATTGCTTTTCCAGAATGTATCACTTGACACTTTTCCAGACTGAAATCCATCTGCCACTTCTCCGTCCAAGTCTGATCAAAGTTCAAAGTAAATTTATTATCACTGTATACTACCCCCAGATTCATATTCTTGCAGGAATTCACAGTAAATACAAAGAAACGCAATAAAATCAATGAAAAACCACACACAAGATGGACAAACAACCAGTGTGCAAGAAAAACAAACAAAATAATAATAGAGATGAATATTGAGAACTTAAGATGCAGTGTCCTTATAGATTGTGGGAATAGTTCTTTTTTGGGATTAGTCAAGTTGAATTAAGTTATCCCCTCTGGTTGAGGATTAATAACTGTTTCTGAACCTGATGGTTTAGGTCCTGAGGCTCCTGTACTTTCTTTCTGATGATAGCAGCAAGAAGAGAGTATGGCCTGGATGGTGGGGATCTTTGATGAGACAGCTCTCCTTGTGGATGTGCTCAGTGGTGGGAAGAGCTTTACCCATGATGGATTGGGCTGTATCCACCACTTTTTGTAAGCTTTTCTGTTGAAGGGTATTTGGCTGCGAGGCAAGAGTCAGTATGCTCTCCATCACGCATCTATAGAAATTTGTCAAAGCTTTAGATGACCTGCCAAATTTTTGCAAACTTCTAATAGAGGAGCTACAGAGCTTTCTTTGTAATGGCACTTACATGCTGAACCCAGGATAGATCCTCTGAAGTGATAATGCAAACAATTTAAAGTTGTTGACCCTCTTCACCTCTAATCCCCTGATGAGGACTGCCTCATAGACCTCCAGTTTCCTCCTCTTGTAGTCAGTAATCAACTCTTTGGTTTTGCTGATATTGAGTGAGAGGTTGTTGTTGTGGCAGCATTCATCCAGATTTTTAAATCTCCCTCCCACGTGCTGATTCGTCACCACCTTTGATTCTGTCAACGACAGTAATGCCATCAGCAAATGTAAATATGGCATTGGAGTTGTGCTTAGCCTCACAGTCATAAGTATAAATAAAGTGAGTAGAGCAGGGGACTAAGCACACAGCCTTGTGGTGCACCTGTGCTAATGGTGATTGCAGAGGAGATGTTGTTGCAAACCCAAACTGACTGGGGTCTGTAAGTGAGGAAAACAAGGATCCAGTTGCACAAAGTATTATTGAGGTCTAGGTCCTGAATCTTATTGATTAGTTTTGAGGGGATGATAGTATTGAATACAGAACTGTTGACAATGAAGAGGTTTGAAGAGTCAATGAAATGGCATCTGCTGTTGCAACTCCTCTGGCAGGAGTTGATATGTTTCATCACCAACCTCTCAAAGCACTTCATCACAATGGATGTAATTGCTACTGGACAATAGTTATTGAGGCAGGTTACCACATTCTTCTTGGTCAATAGGATATAGTCAGTAATCAAAGAATGACCAAAAATAGGTCATTGAGGTCAAGAGTAGGTCCATGAGTAGGATTTTTCTTAATCCTACTCATCAATGCCTTCTCAGGTCCCCTTCTAGCTCTCCTACTTCCTTTTTTAAGCTTCTTGGCTACCTTATAATCCTCAAAAGCTCTGAATGTTTTTGCTTTCTAAACCTTAAGTATGTTTCCTTCTTCCTCTTGACTAAATGTTCCACAAATGGTTTTTAGCCTATCATTCTTTCCCCATTTCAGTGGAACAAACCTATCCAGAACCCCATGGGAGTGGTGGCCTATACTATCTCCATATTTCTGCTGTGTACTTCCCTAGGATATCTGTTCTGAATTTACACTCAATTTCTGCCTAATACCGTCATAGTTACCCCTACCCAAATAAATACTTGCCCATAATCATCTGCTTCTGTTCATGGCTGTGCAAAATGCTCACCCATAGAAAGGGCCATCTAAACCTTTTACACTAGAGGTGCCGATCAATATTAGGGAAGTTTTAGTCAACCATGGCAACCACCCTGTTACTTTTCCAAAATCTGCCTGTTATTTGCTCCTTGGTGTCATGGTGTGTATCGGGAGATCTATAGATTACTCCCAAAAAAGTGATTGCTTCCTTCCTGTTTCTGACATCCATACAGCCTCCCCTTCTGCAGCTGTGATACCATACCTGATTAGCAATGGCACACTGTCCCACCCCTCTTTTTTAACCTCCCTCCCTGTCCCCTTTGGAGTATCAAAACCCTGGAACATCAAGCTGCTATTCTGTCTATTCAGAGACAGTTAAGTCTCTGTAATGGTCACATCATAATTTCATGTACCAATCCACGTTTAAGTTTGTCACCTTTATTCTTAATACTTCCCACATTTAATACATTTCAGTTCATCCAACTGACTGCATTTATGTCCTTCCTCATTGCATCTACCTTTATTATCACCAGCAGGTGTCATGAAATTTGTTAACAGCAGCAAAAGTTCAATACAATGCATAATATTGAAGAAGGAAAAATAATAAAATTATACTAAGTAAATCAATTACAGTATATGTATACAGATTAAAAATTGTGCAAAAAACAGAATATATATTTAAAGAAAGTGAGGTAGTGTCCAAGGGTTCAATGTCCATTTAGGAAATCAGACGGCCGGGGGAAGAAGCTGTTCCTGAATCGCTGAGTGTGCGCCTTCGGGCTTCAATACCTCCTACCTGATGGTAACAGTGAGAAAAGGGCATGCCCTAGGTACTGAAGGTTCTAATAATGGACACTGCCTTTCTGAAACACCACTCCTAGAAGATGTCTTGGGTACATTGCAGGCTAGTACCCAAGATGGAGCAGACTAAATCTATAACCCTCTGCAGCTTCTTTCGGTCCTGTGTAGTAGCCCCCCCACACCAGACAGTAATGCAGCCTGTCAAAATGCTCTCCATGGTACATCGATATAAGTTTTTGAGTGTACTTGTTGACATACCAAATCTCTTCAAACTCCTAATTAAGTAGTCGCTGTCTTGCTTTCATTATAACTGCATCGATACATTGGGACCAGGTTAGGTCCTCAGAGATCCTGACACCCAGGAACTTGAAGCTGCTCACTCTCTCCACTTCTGATCCCTCTATGAGGATTGGTATACGTTTCTTCATCTTACCCTTCCTTAAGTCCACAGTCAGCTCTTTAGTCTTACTGACATTGAGCGCCAGGTTGCTGCGGCACCATTCCACTGGTTGGCATATCTCATTCCTGTACGCCCTCTCATCTCCATCTGAGATTCTACCAACAATGGTTACATCATCAGCAAATTTATAGATGGTATTTGAGCTATACCTAGCAACACAGTCATGGATATAGAGAGAGTAGAGCAGTGGGCTAAGCACACATCCAAGGTGCACCAGTGTTGTCAGTGAGGAGGAGATGTTATCACCAATCCGCACAGATAGTGGTCTTCCGATTAGTAAGTCAAGGATCCAATTGCAGAGGGAGGTACAGAGGCCCAGGTTCTGTAACTTCACAATCAGGATTGTGGGAATGATGGGTACTAAATGCTGAGCTAGTTGATGAACAGCATCCTTACATAGGTGTTTGTGTTGTCCAGGTGGTCTAAGGCTGTGTGAAGAGCCATTAAGATTGCATCTGCTCTTGACCTATTGCTATGGGTTCAGGTCCTTGCTGAGGCAGGAGTTCAGTCTAGTCATGACCAACCTCTCAAAGCATTTCATCACTGTAGATGTGAGTGCTACTGGGTGATAGTCATTAATGCTGCTCACATTATTCTTCTTAGGCACTGGTATTAATTGTTGCTTTTTTGAAGCAAGTGGGAACTTAAGCCCGTAGCAGTGAGAGGTTGAAAATGCCCTTGAATACTCCCGCCAGTTGGTTGGCACAGGTTTTCAGAGCCTTACCAGATACTCCATTAGGACCTTCTGCCTTGCAAGGGTTCATCCTCTTTAAAGACAGTCTAACATCGATCTCTGAGACAGAGATCACAGGGTCAACAGGTGCAACAGGGATCTTCACAGCTGTAGTTATATTCTCCCTTTCAAAGCTGGCATAGAAGGCTTTGAGTTGATCTGGTAGTGAAACATCACTGCCATTTATGCTATTGGGTTTCACTTTGTACAAAGTAATGTCTTGCAAACCTTGTTGTTGTACATACCATGTCCCCTCCAACCTCGTACAAAATTGTCTCTTCACCCTTGAAATAGCCCTCTGCAAATCATACCTGGTTTTCTGGTACAGACCTGGGTTACCTGACTTGAATACCACAGATCTAGCCTTCAGCAGATGACATACCTCCTGGTTCATCCACAGCTTTTGGTTTCAAATGTACAGTAAGTCTTTGTAGGCACACACTCATCCACACAGGTTTTAATGAAGCTGGTAACAACTGCAGCATACTCAACCAGTTTTGAAGATGGATCCCTGAATACAGTCCAGTCCACCGATTCAAAGCTGACCTATAACCGCACCTGTGCTTCCCTTGTCCAACTGCTCCATCATCTGACAACACTCGGCTAACTACCCCTCTGCTAACCTAGTTTAAATCCTTTCCAGCAGCTCTAGCAAATCTGCCCACAAGGATATAGGTCTCTCTCAAGTTCAGGTGTACTCTATCCCTTTTGTGTATGTTATAGCTTCACCAAAGATTCACAAATTTGAAACCCTGCCCTCTGCACCAACTCTTAAGCCACATCTGTCTAGTCGTATTTTATTTTTACCCTCACTAGTGCTTGGGACAAGCAGCAATCCAGAGATAAATACACAAGATTCAGCTTTTTTTAAAAACTTTTTTTGTTGAGTTTTCAAATAATTACAGAAAGAAAAAGAAAATATGTAAAAAAAATATATATATACCCTTCCCCCCTCCCATCCCTATAGAAAAAAAAGAGTGCCTGGATATCGGGAGATCCCCACATGCTCCATGGAGTTCGTAATAACTTTAGTATATATATTTATTTCTTTCCCCAAATAACCAATTATTTTATCTTCGGAGAACCTATATATTTAATCCTGTCTTTTGTAAATAAGGGCGCCAAATTTTCCAGAATGTTTCATATTTATCTCTTAAATTATAAGTAATTTTTTCAAGTGGAATACAGCTGTAAACTTAATTCTTCCAACGATCTATACTTAAGTATGCATCCGATTTCCAAGTAACTGCAATAGCCTTTTTGGCTATGCCAGTGCAATTTTTATAAATTCTTTCTGATATTTATTCAATTTGGGTTTCGATTTTATCCCTTCAATGTCACCTAATAAAAATAATATTGGATTATGTGGAAGTTGTGTTCCAATAATTTGTTCCAATAAAACTCTTAAATTTGTCCAAAAAGGTTGAATTTTAGAACAAGACCAAGTAGAATGTAAAAAAGTACCAATTTCTTGTTTACATCGGAAACACTGATCGGATAAATTTGGGTTTAATTTATTTATTTTTTGTGGTGTAATATATAATTGATGTAAAAAATTATATTGCACAAATCTTAACCGGACATTTACTGTATTCGTCATACTATCAAGACATAGTCTTGACCAATTTGTTTCTTCAATTTTAATATTCAAGTCACTTTCCCATTTTTGTCTTGACTTATGGACTCCTTGTTTAATTGCCTGTTTTTGAATCAAGCTATACATACAAGAGATAAATTTTTTAGTCTTTCCTTTTTGAATTAAAGCTTCTATTTCATTAGATTTCGGCAATAACATTGTTTGACCTAATTTTTCTCTTAAATAAGCCCTTAATTGTAAGTAACAAAAAAGATTGTTGTTTGATACTTTATATTTATTCTTTGATCAAATGACATTAATATACCTCCTTCAAAACAATCTCCTATGTATCTAATCCCTTTTTGAAACCAATTATATAAAAGTTGATGATCCATTGTAAAAGGAATGTCTATTTTGAATTAAAGATCTCTTTGCTAATAAAGATTTCTTTGTCTCATCATCAACATTTATCTTATTCCATAAGTCAATCAAATGCTTTAATATAGGAGATTCTTTCTTTTCCCGTATCCATTTAGATTCCCATTTATATGTAAAATCTTCTGGTGTATTTTCTCCTATTTTATCTAGTTCTATTCTAATCCATGCTGGTCTATCTCTCTCAAAAAAAGATGCAATAAATCTAAGTTGATTTGCTTTATAATCATTCTTAAAATTTGGAAGTTGTAACCCTCCTAGATCAAATTTCCATGTCAATTTTTCCAACGATATTCTTGACATATTACCTTTCCAAAGAAACTTCCTCACATATTTATTTAACTCTTGAAAAAACTTCTGGGGTAATTGTATTGGTAGTGATTGAAATAAGTATTGTAGTCTAGGGAATATTTTCATTTTTATGGTATTTACTCTACCTACTAATGTTATTGGTAATACCATCCATTTATCAAGATCTTCTTGAATTTTTTTCAATAATGGTAAGTAATTTAATTTAAGTTCTTTATGTCATTATCAACTCTTATACCTAAATATTTTATACCATTTGCCGACCATCTAAATTGAGTTATTAATCGACATTGACTATAATCTCCTTTAGTAAGAGGTAAAATTTCACTTTTATCCCAATTTATTTTATAACCTGATATTTTCCCATATTCTTCTAATCTATAGGATAATTTACACAACGAGTGCAATGGGTTTGTTAAATAAAGCAGAACATCATCAGCAAATGTTAATCTTGTATTCTTCCTGATTTAACTCTGAAACCCTTAATATCTGGATCCATTCTAATTAATTCAGCTAATGGTTCTATCGCCAAACAAATAAAGCAGGTGATAATGGACAACCTTGCCTAGTTGACCTTGTTAACTGAAATGGTGTTGAAATTTGACCATTTGTCACTACTTTAGCTTTGGGATTAGTATTTAAGGTTTTAATCCATTTTATAAAAGATACTCCTAATCCATATTCAGATTCAGCTTTTGAGCTTTCTTACCAACTCCCTACATTCTTCAGGACTTCATCCCTCTTCCTATTTATGTTGCTGGCACCAATGTGTACCATGACTTCTAGCTGCTCACCCTCCCTCTAAAGAATTTGTGGACTCGATCCAAGACATCTCCCTGACCCTGGCAACTGTGAATTTTGTTCCTGTCCACAGAATCTTCCAACCAATGAATTCCTTATCACTATCACTCTCCTCTTTCCTTCTGAATCACAGAGCCAGACTCAGTGCTAGAGACCTAGCCACTGCAGCTCTCTCCTGGTAGGTCATCCCCCTGCAGTATCCAAAGTTAATCAGGGGGAACAGTCACAAAGGTAATCTGCACTGACTGACTCCTTTCCTCTCCTGACAATGATCCAGCTCCCAGCATCCTGTAACCTAGATGTGAATGCCTCCCTGTAACTCCGGTGTATCAACCCCGGCCTCCTGAAAGATCCTTAGTTCATCTAGCTCTAACTCTTTCAATCTTTGAGAACTACCTAGTTCTGATACAAAGTGAAAAGGATGGTTGTCCAAAGTTGTTGGATGAAATATCAAGTCCTGAGAATTATAGCTTGCCCAGTCAGAAGTCAAGATGCTGCTCTCCTACTGGAAATGAACGAGACAAGAGAATTGCAAAGGAGAAGCTCAATGTCAGGTATCCTAGAAAGCAGCTGCATTTTTGTTTAAACATCATGAACATCAAATGCTAGTATGTACACATTAACCACTGCTTCGTTAAGCAATATATGGCTCACTGGCTGGTGGGCAGAGGTACTGAAAGAAAGGGGATATATTTTAGTGAATTTGGAAGAGCCAAGGAGATGTAATAGAAATAGTCCTCATAGAATGCTGAGAGTGTGTGACTGGTGGTGCTACTATCACTTTGAAAGTGGTAGACATTAAGGATAATGTGATGAATGCAGAATTTTGTGGGATGGAAGGACAGGACAAAGGAAACTCAATTGTTGTCCTGTATGAAGAAGGCCACGAGAGCAAGAGGGGAAGATATTCCTGATATGGATGATACCCTTGTGAACACTGATAAAGAGGAAACCATAGTTATAAAAAAATGGAAAATATTAGAAGCCCTATTATGCATTTTTGTTTTGTCTCTTCCCTTTTTCATTCAACTCCTCCTGGTTGTGATTTACAAATTTTAAGCACCTTCTCATAGATGGCACAAAGAGATCTAATTCAGTCCTTTTGGTTATCACCCAATCTAAGTTGTTCCTTTTGTTCTTCCCTTAAATAAACCTTGTCTGTTGAAAGTTTCACTCTGAAATGTCAACTGTTTCTTTCAACACAGACACTGCTTAATCTACTGAGTTTTCATCAATTTTTGCTTTTATACAAGATGCCATGGTCTGTGATAAGCTTTACAGAAAGATCTAATTAGAAATGTACCAATTGTAAATATGCACACTTCTGATTATTTGAAAACCATACTGAATGTATATATTCTCTATAATGAACTAATTAATTTTGTAAAATGTCTACCAAGGTGAAAGTATGCATTACATTGTCAGCTGCATTAAATACTTTGCTTCTGTGTATGTGGAAAATCTGGGCTCAGGACTTTCTAATTCTAGATTACAAACACCATTCAAAAGAAAAACTGAATGTGAAGACAAAAGGCAAATATAAACATACCAATGAAAGTTTGAACTTTAATTATTCTCTGTTAAGCAGCAAGTAAAATAAATTAATATTACTATAATATTTATTACTTCTCGAAGCCAAATGTCACATTGAAGACATGGTCTAGGGTAATGCACAGAATTTTTTTTATTGAAAACATTTCATGCAATTTGATCACAGCACAACCACGGTACTCAAGAATATCTCAAATTGTTGAGTGAAAAGTATGTTTATTTTGTACGTTATTTCTGCAAAACACTTCTCTGCTGTCTTCAAGTCTTTTGATTTCTGGGAACATCAATTTACATACTGGTCCATTGTGGATGAAGACATGAGAAACAAAGCAGAAAGTCAATCATATTACATGCTTACGAAAATAATGAACATGATTGAAATAGTTAGTCTGCAATATAATAGTACAAAAAGTGAAATCCTTTCATTGATGTCATTTAGTGAACTGAATCGGCTAAACTAGTCCTATTTATATGTAAAATAGTTGAAATGAAGATAAATAAATCCATAAATAATGCAAGACTTGCCTTTTTACCATTAGAATCTTGATATATCTTAGACTATTATGAAACTTCAAGTTCCCAATTAGTTTCAACGTTGATCTAAATCGAAAGGCTAAACCACCTGAGCAAAATAATCAGTATATGACATTTTGTCAGTAGGAGGGTGAATAGAAAGGGCGTAAATGATTGAAAAATCCTAATATACAGATGACAACACAACCACACTTCAGCTGACAGTCACTTATTGAGCACCAGGGCAGATAAAATAACTTCAGCCAATAAGCCTTGGCTCTCAGCTGGCTGAAGATTCTGCACTGTAGCGCACACATCTTACTGATAAACACCACGAGCAGTACACTGACTTAGTTCATGTGGGCAATCTACTCATACCATTAGTTTCTTGAATGTCATTTTTGCTGACACTCATTAACCCTTCAACAAAATACATTTGATGTTTCCTAATGGTCCTAACAAGCCTCAGCAAAAGCCGTAGCTCACAGTAAGCAAACAAACAGCCCATGTGTGATGATCACAAGGCAAAAGAAACACGAAGTCATACTTATTTAATGAAGTCTTAACAGGTTCAACCAGAGTTGTTCCTATAAAAGTTAGGGTAAGAAACTCGCATCTCGTTAAGTTGGGCTGGCTTCCCATGATCAATGGTATGAAAATCTGAGTTCACCGAATAATCTCATGAATAGTGACTGAGGCACATGGGTATCAAAAAGATATCCCTAGCTGGAGGAGACTTTTTGAAACCAGTACGTTTAGAAGGAACACTTTTTGTACTGGTTTGTTTACAAGGAAGCTCCAAAACACTAATCTATAGAGGAGTAAGACTTAGAAAAGCAAACTCCATCACAAACTATACAGCACCTATCTCAATACCCAAAGACAATGAGAAGACTACTATGCTATAACAATGTTCTGGCAACCACCAGAACCTGTGACCCAACACTATTTGTCCCCTTAAGAAATGAAAACAGTTATACAGCCTGCTGAATAACATTTTAAGAAATATAACTAACGACAAAAATTCTGCAGTTGATTGACATCAAAGCACAGCAGAGATGACTCCATCCTTGAAACCACATGGGGAATGTAGATATGGATCTCCAAACACAAACAGAAAATTCCTCCTAACAATCTGCAGAATTTGTGCCAATACCTTGTCCAAAATGTTGGAAAGTGGTTCTGTTTTATTTTGTGTAGGTGAAGTACTTTACACATGAATGTTGATTCATTGCAGTTTTCAACTATCTTTTAGAATGCTTTCATTTTTTTGCAGCACGCTTGTATTATATCACTAAATAATGGTAAATTCAACCATTACAACATTTGTAGTGCAAAGTTATGTGGTTTATTGTAATATTTTGAGTATGTAATCATGGTGAAATTTCCTATTATAAACCATGCACCAATGAACATTCATCAAATATGCTTTTGTTTAAAAAAATCCAGTCATGGCCTCTCATTGCTCCTATGTCTTGTGAGATTATTTTGCACAGGTCTGAGAACAAGGTGACAACCTATACAATCTTGCTTAGGAAAACCCAATTTTTCCCTTGTATAATTCCCTCAATCCCACCCAGCATGCACACAAAAAGTAGATAGTAAACTAAAGATAGTTAGATAAAATATTTAAACAAATAAATCAAAGTAATTGCAAATCTGGGTTAGTTGATAAAAATCAATATCTTCAAAGATAGAATTTTAGAGATACGTTACCATATAGAATTTGTTGTGGTGCAATTCTCAAATTTGTTACAAAAAGTCAAAGGAGACATGTACTTTAAAAATAATGGCAAAAAATTACATGATTTCTAGTAAAGGACTTGTGATCCTCAAAACAAATGTTGATTCCCAATTCCACAGCACAACAGCAAAAGTCTGTGTAAAAGTGCATATACAAGGACTGAAAAGAATCGGGCATTATTTATAAAACAAGCTATTTGGAAAACTACAATGTATTGCAAACATCCAGCCAACTTTAACCAATAAAACTGGAAGATGTACAAGACTATCTTTATCATTGTATAAATAGCAAACTTGTTGGTATCCACTGATCAGCTACTCAGAGGATTTATAGAAATATCTCACTGCTTCTCTTCAAAGAGAAATTAGCACATAAAAGGTGACAAAGCCAGAATAAGGTAAACACTACAAATCTTGCTTACCAAAATTGTGTTTTAAAAAAAACGTTTAATTAACAACCTCAAAACTAATGCTTAGCTACTAGTAACTGAACAGTAGCTTTATAGACTTGAAAAAGTACACATTATACAGAATGTAATGGTTAAAAATACTGAATTCACCAAACAGCACAGGTCACATTGCCCACTTACCCACTTCTTCTACTATCAAATTTGAAGTCCCAAAAAATTGAAATGAGGACAAATGTAACAATTTTAAATTTCATCATATATGTGCATCCATTCACACCTTGGAAATCCACTGCAAATTAAATCGTAACTTGACACTCTTCTGATTTAATTTTTTTTAAAGTTGACGTCAGCACTTAAGACAGAGCTGCACACAAGGCTCATTTTGTCCACTTCCACATTTGTACTTTAGATTTAAAGTGACCTAATGTATAGAAGATTTGCAAGTCATCCATGCAATATACCTTCAATTTTAACATACCAACTGTGCAGCAATTGTGCTACAATGAATGAAAAAAAGATGTTGCATCTCTTTCTTGCCCACAAACTAGCATTTAAAAACATCAGTTAACATTCAAGAGAATTATCTATGCTTGGTCACCTTTCATCATTTTAGCATTCTAAAATCATAATCTATACAAGCTCTTCAGATTAGGCAGAAGTGGAATACTACAGTGTAAACTGAACACTTTCACAAGAACAGCAGTATACTAAAAAGACTGATCATCTTTCTCCAACAATTGGTCACAAAAGGTCAAGTAACTTCCAGATTCCCATTCATTACAGTCCAGAATGTACCCACTTTATTAGTCCTTCACGATATTACAAACTCCAGAAAATCAACACAAAGATTTATGAGCACTATGAGGCAGCATAACAAGCACTGTTATGACACAGAGGAGATAGGATTATGTGGGGAACCCATCTGGGTGAGAACTTTATCCAGCCACTGCAGAGGACCATGCAAATGAATCTCAATCCAGCAAGGGGTACTTGTTACATCCTGTCGATGATACTCAGCTCCCCAACCCTAAAAGTGCAACAAAAGCAAAATTCATTTTACTACTAAAATATTCAAATACACATAAAATATTTCTTTAACCAAGACAGCAAACAATTGTTAGGTTAGATATGTGATAAAATTCATTATCAATGTGCTAACACACTGCAAAAGGCGGTCTGTCAGCCTAGTGCGGGGGTCGGCAACCCGCGGCTCCGGAGCCACATGTGGCTCTTTTACGTCTGTGCTGCGGCTCCCTGTTGCTTTGGGAAATAATTGGTTGTGGCGACCCTTTTCCTGGCACATCCGAACCGACTCACAATTAGATAGCCTATGGGGGTTTGCGAGCACAGAGCCTCTGCGCCACGGGGGGCAGGTTGAGGGAGGCTTAAAAGTGAGGCTGAAGATTTCGAATAAAGTTTTTTCCTTCGACTGCAGTTACCGACTCCGTGTCGTAATTTTAGCGCTGCGTGTAGCACACCGCTACATGGTCAGTATTTAATTAAAATGTATTTTATGTTAGTTTGTTAGTTTTTGAAATGTAAATCTAAATTTGAAGATTATGGTGATCTTGTACAATCTAAATAAGACGTCGTGGCGACCCATTTCCTGACACATCCGAACCGGCTCACAATTAGCCAGCGTTCAGGCTAAGGGAGATAGCCTACGGGGGTTTGTGAGTACGTGTCTTTTGCAGCATCCGCGCCCATGGGGGGCGGGTTGAGGGAGGCTTAAAAGCAAGGCTGTTTAGTTCGAATAAAGCTATCTTTGACTGCAGTTTACTGACTGCGTGTAGCAACCGCTACAACGTGTTTTTATCGCTGGCTGTCCAGAGGAGAGGTGCTGAAACGCTTTGTCGCGTGTCTGGAAGAAGTGAAAACTTTCCTGGGCAGCAAAGGGCTCAACTTTCCTGAGCTGGAACAGCCAGAGTGGCTGGAAAAGCTACACTTCATGGTAGACATGACAGCGCACCTGAACAC
This sequence comes from Hypanus sabinus, assembly GCF_030144855.1. Lineage (NCBI taxonomy): Eukaryota > Metazoa > Chordata > Chondrichthyes > Myliobatiformes > Dasyatidae > Hypanus > Hypanus sabinus. The sequence goes on from NC_082708.1 coordinate 116,919,060, forward strand.
GCTGAACACAGCTCTTCAGGGGAAAGGACGTACAGCCCTGCACATGTTGGAGGATGTTTTGGCATTCGAGCGCAAGTTGACAGTGTTTGCCAGAGATTTACAGAAAGGCACATTGTCTCACTTCCCCAATTTGAGAGAGTTCAAACAAGGTCACGACATGATAAATTCGGAGTATTTACATTCTGCAATCATCGCAATGCAAACATCGTTTGGGAAACGCTTCTGTGAGTTCAGAGAGGAAAAAAACACATTATCCTTCCCGGTCACTCCCCTAAGCATCGATCCATCCCTACTGAATACGACTGCATTGTCAGGTGTGAGTCAACCTGAACAAGTATGATAAATATTTTAATTGCCTATTATTTTACGTATATTCATATGTTTTCATTGTTCAGTGAAATAGTCCTTTTATTTTTCAGGTTGACAGCTGGCTGACGTTATTTTTGGTTTGCTGCTGGCGGCAAATTTAAGTTTGGCGTTTTTCATAAATACAAGAAGGACTCAAATAGACGTTGAGTATTTTACTTCAAAGTAACCTTCAACCCAACGTCTTTTTTTCGGAGTTCATCAATTTCATAAATTCAACACATTATAGTTTGTTTATACATAGCATAAAGGCAAAACAAAACGTTGTATGCAGTGTTATTTCATTTTAAATGTCAAATGGGTTTTGCGGCTCCCAGTGTTTTCTTTTCTGTGGGAAACGGGTCCAAGTGGCTCTTTCAGTGGTAAACGTTGCTGACCCCTGGCCTAGTGAGTCTGCCCTAGCTATGGAGCACCTACCTATACTAATCCCGTAACAACCCATTTTTTCCTCATATCTCCTTCTCTCTCAGTTTTCCTATCAGCCACTTATACCAGGAGCAATTTTGGTAGCCAATTAACTTACACCTAGGTATGTATAAGAAAACCAAAATACTCAGTAAAATGTAGTCACATGGAGAACATGCATAGCACTCAAGGCTAGGTTCAAACCTGGCAATCCTAAAGCTGAACAGCAACAGCACTAACTGCTGCTCCACCCAGCTTATCCCAATTTCAGATTAGGTTCTGTATGTATTCTTGGTCAAACACAACCTCTCAGCATGTAGAGCCTGGAGTAGCTACTCATCGTGATGTCATTTTAACAAGCCAAGTTCTAGTCTATGTTGCAGAGGATAGAAGTGATGTTATGTAGCTACTGCCAGGACTGAGAATTCCCAACATTGCAAAATAAATTGGATAAGCTTGGTTTCTTGTCTTTTTAGCATAGGATGCTTCAGAATTATTTAATACTATCATTCCTACAGTTCTGATTGAAAAGCTCCAGAACCTGGGTCTCTGTAACTGGATCCTCAACTTCCTAACTGGTGGACCACAATCTGTGTGGATCAAAGACAACATCTACACGTCACTGACAATCAAAACTGGTGCATCTCAAAGATGGGTGCTTAGCCCACTGCTCTACTCTCTCTACACACAAGACTGTGTGGCTAGGCACAGTTCAAATGCTATCTATAAATCTGCTGAAGATACAACCATTGTTGACAGAATTTCAGACGGTGATAAGAGGGTGTAAAGGAGTGAGGTATATCACCCGTTAGTTGAGTGGTGTCATCGCAACAATCTTGCACTCAACATCAGTAAACCAAAGAACTGATTATGGACTTCAGAAAGGGTAAGATGAGAAAACACACACCAGTCCTATTAGAGGGATCAGAAGTAGAAAGAGTGACCAATTTCAAATACTTGGGTGTCAATATCTATGAAGATCTAACCTGGATCCAACATATTGATGCAGCTACAAAGAAGACACGACAGCAGCTATATTTCATTTGGAGTTTAAGGGGATTTGGATATGTCACCCAAGACACTCGAAAATTTCTACAGATGTATGGTGGAGAGCATTCTAACTAGCTGCATCGTGGTCTGGTATGGGGAGGGCTACTGCAAAGCATTGAAGTAAGCTGTAGAGAGTTGAAAACTTAAATCAGCTCCATCATGAGAACTAGCCTCTTTAGGGTCCAAGATATCTTCAAGTAGCAATGCCTCAAGAAGGCGGCATCCGTCATTAAGGAGGTACAGAAGTGTGAAGGCATACACTCAACGATTCAGGAACAGCTTCTTCCCCTCTGCCAATTTCTGAATGGACACTGAACCAATGAACAAAACCTTACTTTTTGAATTATTTCTGTTTTGCACCATTTTCAATTTAACTAAATATATATATATGTATATGTGTGTATGTATATATTTACTGTAACTCTGGAGTGCTGGAGTGACGTCATTTTCCGGCCAGTAGAGGTCATGTGACAGGTTTTTTTTTACAGGGCATAAAAGGAGGACCCCTCCCTGTGAGGAGGGGCAGTTCGTGGCTGGATTTGCCATGTTGACTTCATGCCACTGCGTGATTTAATGTTATGACGCAGTTTAGTTGAAAGTTGAAGTTTTATCTAATGCCTAAAGTTTAAAATGTCATTGCCAGCAGTTTCTTTACAATACTGCTAGTTGAGAATCAGTGGAGAGTGAAGATCAGAGTTTGGGAGTTAAAGATCGAGGAGAATTGATTTCGACGGTGAAACAGGTTCGACCTTGTTTGATCCTTATTCGGAAGGAATTCGTTGACTGTTCTCGTGTTAATCCCTGCGAAATAGCAGAAAGGATTAGGAATAGTTCTGTAAAGGAAAGGTCAGTGCCTTCAAGCCGTTTCATTTCGTAAATTCTTCGTGGGAAAAAGTTCGATCTTGGGAACCGAAGCAACACGACGTGAAAAGAGAATTTAAATCGCCTTAAAAAGTCTCTCCCTTAAATGGACTGTGAGCATTTTGAACTTTTGGCAATACTACTTTAAAGAACTGTTTTTGCAACATCACTTTAAGAACTGTTTAAGCTGTCACACAGCAGCTGATTTCCGGTTACGTTAGTGATTTGTTTACTTTTGGGGGGTTTGTTTTCAGTGTTTAATAAACATGTTATTTGTTATAAAAACCCCTGCCTAACTCATATATTTATTGTTGCCTGAATCCGTAACACATTAAACCTAATTCTGATCTTAAATGCCTTCCTTCTATTTCAGTTTGAAGGGGATATGGACAGAAAAATTATAGATGGAATTTAATCCTATCAAGTGTGAGGTGTATACTTTGGAAAGCTTCATTTAAAGGAAACGTATACAGTAAGTGACAGGACTCCCAATAACACTGATGTATACGGGGACGTTGACGGCCAAGTCCATAGATCACTTAAAGTATAAGAGTCAGAAAAACATGTTGCAGTTATTTAAAACTTCAGTTAGGGTATACTTGAAGGACTGTTCTGCAATTCTCGTCTCCCATGACAGGAAAGATGTGGAAGCTTTGGAAAGGGTGCAGAAGAGGTTTACCAGAATGCTGTCTTGCACTAGAGGATATACAGTGGCATGCAAAAGTTTGGGCACCCCTGTCAAAATTTCTGTTACTGTGAATAGTTCAGTGAGTAGAAGATGAACTGATCTCCAAAAGTCATAAAGTTAAAGATGAAACATTCTTTTCAACATTTTAAGCAAGATTAGTGTATTATATTCGTTTTGTGCAATTTTAAAGTGAAAACAAAGGAAAGGAGCACCATGCAAAAGCTTGGGCACTCCAAGAGATTCGAGTTCTCAGATAACTTTTACCAAGGTCACAGACCTTAATTAGCTTGTTAGGGCTATGGCTTGTTCATAGTCATTGTTAGGAAAGGTCAGGTGATGCAAATTTCAAAGCTTTATAAATACCCTGACTCCTCAAACCTTGTCCCAACAATCAGCAGCCATGGGCTCCTCTAAGCAGCTGCCTAGCACTCTGAAAATTAAAATAAATGATGCCCACAAAGCAGGAGAAGGCTACAAGAAGGTAGCAAAGCTTCTTCAGGTAGCTGTTTCCTCAGTTTGTAATGTCATTAAGAAATGGCAGTTAACAGGCTCGGTGGAGGTCAATTTGAAGTCTGGAAGACCAAGAAAACTTTCCAAGAGAACTGCTCGGAGGATTGCTAGAAAGGCAAATCAAAACCCCCATTTGACTGCAAAAGACCTTCAGAAGATTCAGAAGACCCTGGAGTGGTGGTGCACTGTTCTGCTGTGCAGCGACACCCGCACAAATATGACCTTCATGGAAGAGTCATCAGAAGAAAACCTTTTCTGCGTCCTCACCACAAAATTCAGCGTCAGAAGTTTGAAAAATAACATCTGAACAAGCCTGATGCATTTTGGAAACAAATCCTGTGGACTGATGAAGTTAAAATAGAACTTTTTGGCCGCAATGAGCAAAGGTATGTTTGGAGAAAAAAGGCTACAGAATTTCATGAAAAGAACACCTCTCCAACTGTTAAGCATGGGGGTGGATCGATCATGCTTTGGGCTTGTGTTCAGCCAGTGGCACAAGGAACATTTCACTGGTAGAGGGAAGAATGAATTCAATTAAATACCAGCAAATGTTGGAAGCAAACATCACACCGTCTGTAAAAAAGCTGAAGATGAAAAGAGGATGGCTTCTACAACAGGATAATGATCCTAAACACACCTCAAAATCGACAATGGACTACCTCAAGAGGTGCAAGCTGAAGGTTTTGCCATGGCCCTCACAGTCCCACGACCTAAACATCATCGAAAATCTGTGGATAGATCTCAAAAGAGCAGTGCATGCAAGATGGCCCAAGATGGTAAACCTCTTACCAGGATGCACCCTCTCTAAAGCCTCAACATCCTTCCTATAATGGGGTGACCAGAAATGCAGGGCATGCAATACCCCAGATGTGGCCCAACCAGAGTTTTATAAAGTTGCAAAGCAAAACTAATAAAAGCAAGCATTCTTAACTCCCTTAATGACCTGTGTAGTCACTTTCAAGGAGCTAGGAGCTTGGATCCCAAGATCTCTCTGCTCAGCAACAGTTTAAAGATCTTGCCCTGAACAGTGTACTGTCTTCTTGCAATTGCCCTACCGAGGTGCAACACCTCACATTTATCTGGGTTAAACTCCATCTGCCATTTCTACAACTGATTCTCTTATCTTTCTATCCTCTTAACAGGAATGTACCTTTCCTATACCTCTCCATGTACCTATCCAAGTACTTCTTAAATAACACAAGCACTTTCTCTGGCAGCTCATTTCATAGACCTGCCACCCTCTGAGTGGAAAAATTGTCCCTTGTGTCCCTTTTAAATCTTTCCCTTCTCACTCTAAACCTTTGCCCTCTAGTTCTGGACTCCCCCATCCTGGAGAAAAAGCTATTATTATCCACTTTATCTATGCCTCTCAATTTTAAATACTTCTATAAGATCACTCTTCATTCTCTAATGTTCCAAACAATAAAAACCTAGCCAGGCCAACCTCTCTCTCAATAATTCAGGCTTTCTAGTCCTGACAACATCCTTGAATATACAGTACAGGCATGGAGTGATATGGATCATGCAGAGACAGAAAAGAATTAGTTTAATTCAGTATTATGTCTGGGGCAGACGATGCAGCCAAAGAGACTGTTCTTGTGCTGAACTATTCTGAGTTCCATCTGTTGATTCTAAAATCAAACAAATAACCCACTAATAGGATAAGGAATGTAAATGAGAATACGAATGTTAGTTCCTCCTGCATATACAACAACGTTTCATATACCAATGCTTTAGTTTATCCCAGTGTTCCTTTGAGGTAAAACAGCACTTTACAGAATGCCAAGAACATAACCAAGGTGTTGGGAGGGAGATGAGAAGAGAAAGAGATCTGAGAAAAAAGAACAAATCTTGCCTTAAATGAAGCATGTTCTGAATGATAAATTATTCAAGTGCTAAAAAGGCACCCAACAACTAATTCTAAGTAAGGAATAAAACCAAGTGATCAATCTAGCATGTGCAGCCTTCTGCAGTCTTAGCAAGATTACACATCATTGATTTGGGTATTTTGTTATATATTGATTTTACAGTAGACATTCAAAAGATGGAAAAGAATTGCATCCTCTGCTGTCTTAAAGCTAAAAATGTAAGGCGAATTGTTAAGATAGAGGATTGGTTAGGAAGCAGACAGAAAGTTGATACATACTTGAATCAGAAGGAGTAATATCTAACAAGGATAATATGTTATTACGATTAATTACTGTAATTAATGAATTAGCTAGCATAACAATGCCCTTTGTCTGGGTTTGCTAAATGATATAGAAGAGTATAGGTAAGAACAGCATTAAAACAAGAGATATTGATATATAAATGGGTAGAGAAAAAATTGGCAGACAACCATTAATAGGTATGAAGTTATCAATCTTGGACTGAAAAGATAGATATTTTAAATAGTGAAAAGCTAGAGATAGAGTGAATCCAGATATTTACCATAGAAAGGTCACTAATATGGGAAAATGGCACAAAGTTTTAGAAAACTAATGAACTAGAGGTTGCAATTCAAAAGTCTGAAAACCTCTGAAATCTGAAGCTTTTCGAGCACTTGCACCTTACACAAACGGAAAATTTCACAAGGTGCCGGGAAGGTTCCCAGACAAAGTGCAGATCTCTACGCACTACAGACAGTCCTGAGAAGTGACTTCATATGTAATGAACAGAAGTTAAATGAAAAATAGAAAATAACTGCATAAAGCGAGAAATGAAGATCTTGATCGTCTATTGAAAGAGTGAATTCATCAGCATCAGAGTGAACATATGCCTCTTAAGGGTATACTGATGACGAAACAAGCAAAGATCTACCATGACAAACTGAAAATTTAAGGTAATTATGAATATACAATGTAGCAGGCTGGTTGTAGAAAATTAAGAAAAGGCAAGGCATTAATTTTATAGATTAAAAATTTTTTAAAGATAAAGCATCTGCTAATCACGAAGCAGCAGAGAAATTCATTGATGAATCTGTGAAGATTGTTGCAGATGAAAATCTATCAGAACAAGTCTACGATACTGATTGTCTTTATAGCTTACATAAAACCTACAAAAAACATACAATGAATTGTAACCTTTTAATCAAAACATGGCATTGTAAGTGGAGACTGAAAGCCTGTTGTTGTTTGTTGTTCAACAGCTGATTCAGGTATTCTCTCAATGCTGCTTTTGTTACCCTGCAAGCATTATATTTTCATTATGTTGATGGTATGTAATGATTTTTACTGTTATGTGTGATGAATGAGTGCAAATCAAATACAGCTTACTGGAAATGATGGTGATCCCATGCTAATACATTATATTATACCAAAATCTGAAATACATCTGGCCCAAAGCATTTCAGATTAACTTTTAGAAGTTTGCTACAGTTGTATAAAGCTCTAAGAGGCAAACCCAGAAGGGAAAAAATGCAGCACAGATTCATGAGGTTACAACTGCATTCATTTTGCAGACTTGGGGAGACAAATGTCTTACTAATGCTGAAATGGCTGAATGAATGTTTTAACTTCCATGCTATAACCCAATCATAGAATTCAAAAATACAAAGTGTAATCAGGATAGTCAGGGGCGCAGTAAAGGCAGGGAAAGGAATACCCAGTTAAAGTGTATTTTATTTCAATGCTCAAAGTTTAACAGGTAGGGTAGACAAACTCAGAACATGGATTGATTCTCAGGACTGGGATGTTATAGCCATAACAGAAATATGGCTGAGAGAAAGACAGTACTAGCAACTCAATATTCTAGGATACAGATGCTACAGGCTTGTGAGGTACAGGTAAGGTGGGATTACTACCTTTTGGATAAGGGATGACCTATCAGTAGTATTTAGAAATGGCATTGTTGAGAGATCATCCAGTGAAATCATATGAGTAGAACTTAGAAACAACAAAGGGAGAGCCATTCTACTGGGACTGAATTATAGACACACCAATAGTCAGCAAAATATGGGGCTTATAGAGAAATTGCTCATATTTGTAAAACGGATAGGGTTATATTAGTGGGATATTTTCACTTCCCCAGTTTTAGCTGGACTATCTTAAGTGTTAAGGGCATGTATGAGGTGAAATTTACGATGCATGTCCCAGAATGTTTCCCGAGCCAACAATATTTAGAGCCCTACTTGGGAGGGTACAATACCAGACCTCTTGGGCAGGGCAGATAACTAAAGTGATAATCAGGGAGCACTTTGACTCTGATGACCATAATTCTATTAGTGATGGAAAAGGTTACGGCAGGTCCACAGGTTAGGGTCTAACACTGAAGCAGGACTAATTTTAGGGAAATCAGAGATTTCCCTAAACAGAGGTTGATTGGGTGAACCTTTTCCAAATGAATGGAACAAGTGGCAAGTGGGAGGCTTTTAGAGTGTGATATCAAGTGTCCAGGGGCAGCTATTTCCATTAGGGTGACAAATTTAAGGAACTTTGGTTGACATGAGATATTGAAGCTCTGGTGAAGAAAAAAGGGAGGGAACATACATTGGGTTTAAGTGTTTGGGGACAAGTGAATCTCTTGATTACTATAAAAGGATTAAGAAAAGGTGAATCTGTCAGTTAAGACTACAAAATACATTAAGAGTAAAAGGGTGACTCGGGAGAGAACAGGTCCCCGTATAGATCAATAAAGAGGAGAAGGGTGGGATTTTCAATATATACCCTCTGCTTACTGAGGAGAGTAACGATAGGTAAACGAAACAAGTGGGGATGTTTTGGAGGACATTTGTATTAGTAGGAAGGAGGTATTTGCAATTTTAAAGCACATTAAGTTGGAAAAATGCTCAGGGTCTAACCAAGCGTGTCATTGGACTTTGTGGGAGACCATGGAGAAACTGCAGAGGCTGTTAGGAGATACTTGCTTCATCACTAGTCACTGTTTAAGTTCCTGAAGGCTGGAAGGTAGCTACTGTTGTTGTATGGGTAGCAAGGGCTAACCCTATAACTACAATTGCTGAGTTTGACATCAGCAATGGGGAAGTTACTGGAGGGAATTCTGAGGGACAGGATCTGCTAGCATTTGAATAAATAAAAGTTAGTATGACAATGTGCATGGGAAGTTGTGCTTGATGATTCTTTGAGTTGTTTGAAGACGTAACCAAAAAGTAGATCAGAATAAGGCAGTGGATGTCGTCTATTTGGACTTTAGCCCTTGACAAGGTCCTGTATGGTATAGGATGTTCTGGAATCTTAAGTCCTATGGAATCTAAGAAGAGGTAGAAAGCACAGGGTGCTGGTTGTGGTTATTTCTCAGTATGGAGGCTAGTGACTAGTAATATGCCACAGTTATCAGCATCGGAACCCTTGTTATTTATTAACTATATAAATTATATTTCGGTGCAGTAAAGGAGATTACAATGGCATGAGAGAAGAAATGGCTAAAGTTGACTGGAAAGGGACACTAGCAGGAAGGACAACAGAGCAACAATAGCTGGAGCTTCTGCAAAAACTGAGGGAAATGCAAGACAGATATATTCCAAATAAGAAGAAATTTTTGAATGGAAAAAGGACACTACCATGGCTGACAAGTGAAGTCAGAGCCAAAGTAACAGCAAAAGAGAGGGCATACAAGGAAGCTAAAACTAGTGGGAAGATGGAGGATTGGGAATATTTTAAAAAACTTGCAGGAGGAAACTAAGAAGGGCATTAGGAAGAAAAATATGAATTATGAAAGGACTGGTGACTAATATTAAAGAAGATACTAAAAGCTTTCGTAAGAATACAAAGGGTAAAAGAGAGTCAAGGGTAGATATAGGACCGATAGAAAATGATTCTGGAGATATTGTAATGAGAGATGCAAAGATGGCAGAGGAAATGAATGTGTATTTTATATCAGTCTTCAGTGGAAGACACCTGTAGTATAAGAGTGTCAGGGAAGTGAAGTATGTGCAGTGAAAATCTCCTGGACCTAATTGGAATGCATCCTCGAGTTCTGAAGGAAGTAGCTGGAGAGACTGTGGAGGCACTAGCAATTATCCTTCAAGAATCAATAGATGCTGACATTGTACTGGATGACTGGAAAATTACAAATGTTACTTCGCTATTTAAGAAGGGTAGTAGGCAGCAGAACTATAGACCTGTTAACCTGACATCGATGGTTGGAATCGATGGTTAGGGATGAGATTATGGAGTACCTGGAGGCACATGACAAGACAGGAAAATCCTGCCTGACAAACCTACTGCAATTTTTTGAGGAAATTACAAGCAAGGTAGACAAAGGAGATGTAGTAGATGTGGTGTACTTGGATTTTCAGAAGGCCTTTGACAAGATGCCACACATGAGGCTGCTTAGCAAGGTAAGAGCCCATGGAATTACAGGAAAGTTACTAGCATGGGTGGAGCATTGGCTGATCAGCAGAAAACAGAGAATGGGAATAAAGGGATCCTATTCAGGCTGGCTGCCAGTTACCAGTGGAGTTCCACAGGGGTCGGTGTTGGGACTGCTGCTTTTTACAATGTATGTCAATGATTTGGATTATGGGTTTAATGGATTTGTGGCTAAATTTGCTGATGATACAAAGTTAGGTGGAGGAGCGTGTAGTGTTGAGGAAACAGGGAGCCTGCAGAGAGTCTTAGATAGTTTAGCAGAATGGGCAAAGAAGTGGCAAATGAAATACAATGTTGGAAAGTGTATGGTCATGCACTTTGGTGGAAGAAATAAATGGGCAGACTATTATTTAGATGGGGAGAGAATTCAAAATGCAGAGATGCAAAGGGACTTGTGTGTCCTTGTGCAGGATACCCAAAGGTTAACCTCCAGGTTGAGTCGGTGATGAAGAAGGTGAATGCAATGTTAGCATTCATTGCTAGAGGTACAGAATGTAAGAGCAGGATGTAATGTTGAGGTTCTATAAGGCATTCTTGAGACCACACAAGAGTATTGTGTGCAGTTTTGGGCTCCTTATTTTAGAAGGGATATACTGACATTGGAGAGAGTTTAGAGAAGATCCACAAGAATCATTCCAGGAATTAAAGGGTTACCATAAGAGGAACATCTGGCAGCTCTTGGGTTGTATTCCTGGAGTTTAGGAGAATGAAGGGGGATCTCAAAGAAACACTCTAAATGTTAAAAGGCCTGAAAAGATCAGATATGGCAAAGTTACTTCCCATGGTAGGGGAGTCTAGGACAAGAGGGAACGACTTCAGGATTGAAGGATGTCCATTTAGAACAGAGGTGCGGAGAAATTACTTTAGTCAAGAGAGTGGTAAATCTGTGGAATTTGTTGCCACGAGAAGCTGTGGAGGCCAAGTCATCAAAGGGTATGGGGAGAAGGCAGGGGAATGGGGATGACTGGGAAAATTGGATCAGCCTATGATTGAATGACGGAGCAGACGTGATGGGCCAAATGGCCTACTTCTGCTCCTATATCTTATGGTCTTACACAGATGGCAAATGCAAAGGCTTGATCAGTAAGCTTGCAGATGACAAAATTAGGAGTAACACGAGGGGAATTTCTTTACTCGGAGAGTGGTAGCTGTGTGGAATGAGCTTCCAGTAGAAGTGGCAGAGGCAGGTTCAATATTGTCATTTAAAGTAAAACTGGATAGGTATATGGACAGGAAAGGAATGGAGGGTTATGGGCTGAGTGCAGGTTGGTGGGACTAGGTGAGAGTAAGCAATCTAGAAGGGCTGAGATGGCCTGTTTGCCTGCTGTAAATGTTATATGGTTATAAGAGTGCAGAAAATATTTATGAGATAAGTTGGCAAGTATAAAAAGCCTGAGTTATAGAAAGAGGCTGGCCAGACTAGTTCTTTACTCCTTGGAATATAGGAGGTTTATAAAGTCATGGGGGCATATTTAAGGTGGATGGCAACAGTCTTTTCCCCAGGGTAGTGGAGAGCAAGACAAGGGGTAAAGGTTCAGTACAAGAGAGGAAAGATTTTAAAAGGTACTGCACGGGCAACTTTTTAAAGTAGAGGATTGTGAGTATAAGGAACAACCTGCCAGAAGCAGTTGAGGCAGGTACAATAATAACATATAAACAGCATTTTGGATAAGTCAATGCAGAACTTGGAGGGATATGGGCTGAACTGAGGAAACTGAGACTAGAAGGGTGGTATGGATTTGTTGCGCCAAAGGGCCTGTAGTCATGCTGTATTATTCTACAAACAGTTCATTCAGTCCAGAGCATGACTCAATAAGCCCAATGATCCAAAACATCCTGGGGCAAGAAGTTTCACTTCAGCAGCATGAACGAACCATTACAATGCAAATATACCAGTGTGAACACAGCCTCGTCTCGTTCTATTTATTTCATTTTCCTGTTTTGCACTTAGTTACTTCCCTTTACTTATAAAACTAGCAAAGTATGTTCCTTTTATATTGAATTATTTTATTACCTTTACAAAACTCATTCGTATGGTGCACATCTTAGTTAGTTCATAAACCGCTTCAAAGCCATGGTTTACTGACTGGGCCAAAAGCTGGGCAAACTCTTGATTGTTGAAGATCTTCAAACTGCATCCACTGGGGATCTTGCAGACAGTTGTTGGATGGAATCCATGATGGTAGTTGCAGTTTCGACTTTGTACAAAAATACTACTGTCGCTTAAGCATTCAGCATAGACTTCTCCACCAACATAATAGAGATGAACACCTGAAAGCCAATAGATACAAGTTTGCTTTCTATAAAATACTGCCAATTATGTCCGATAAAAATATTTCAGTGATTGCAAAATGCTTTGATAGATGTTCAATAAAATTTACGATACATTTGGACTCCTCTAACCTATGACAATATGCAGAAACACATCTTCCAAAATATATTCAAGAATATTATATAGGCAAAATAATGACACAGGACATACAAATATTAATAAAGGTACATTATCTGATTTGATGCTTGGAGACAATCAGTATAATTTTAAGGAAATGTTATTATCTCTGAAGCCATGTGTTGTAAATAAATGGTGGAAGTAAAGATCCTATGGTACCACTTAGAAAGGAGCAGATGATCACCCTTTTATTCTTCTCATTTTTAATATATTTTAGCCCTACTAGCTTGTTAGTAGGAATAATGCTTGCTTTAAGGTCTTTGCCCAAAGCACTTAATGTAGGCACATGCACTAAGCTTAAAAAGTGACTAAACAAACAAAAAATGCCTTAACGTTCTCCGTTATTAAGTGAAAATTCTTTACATGGCAGTTACCTATCCTGATTCCCTCTTATGCATTTCCAAAAGGCAACACTAAAAGGTTCTACCATAAAGGCTTATTCTGGCCTATACGCTCTTTTCTGGTCAATCATTCCCATTTAAGTCAAAGTAGAAATAAAAAATTTCATGGCAGTTTTAGTTCCCTGGTCAACAATTACCCTCAGAAAACAGTGTAAGACTTGTCATTAATAATGTTGTGTAACCTGCCTGCATTACAGCTGTGGCTGTTTTTCAGGTAGGAACATCAGCTACTTGCTATTAATACACATAATTATTTCAATTACAAATTAGGTGACAAAATTTTAAACATTAATGGCAAATAAAGATATAAAAGTGAAACACAACCCTCACAAGGGCCATTTTCAGACTGCTACTCTAATTTAAACTCTTCCACCATTCCTGCATGTTGTTACTGCAAGCCATGTAATGGGAAGGCTGAGGGGCAGGTGGGATGGATAGTCAAGAGTGGGTAAGAATGGGAATTAGAATGGGAAGGAACTGGTAAGAGACTGAGCTGGGCAAAAGTGTACAAAATTTTGCCAATGTCCATTCTCTGTGGCACAGACACCTGCACTTGGTTCTTGTGAAATGGCAGAACTCAGCGAGATGTGATGCCAGCTCTTCAGCTAATGGCCCAAGAATTCACCATGTTTAAGGCAATCAGCAATCACTGGGACTGAAGAAAATTAGTTTTACTTTAGGTTGCAACTTGGATCCTCAACATTTTGAGTTTGATTTGCATCCTTTATTTCACCCAAAAATTAAAATTTTCCCTCATTTTAGTCCATCACTAACAATTAATGGTTATTGAGTTCAGTCAAACTTCTACCAGGCTCAGACTGATTTACTTAGACTCCACATTTTCCTTCCCTGGCAGCATCTCATCCAGAAAAAACAACTTTTATAAATGTACAACCAACCAATGTGATAAAGGACCACAAGGTCACCCAATCAGTAAGGCAAAAGGAATAAGTATATAAGAGGCTTGTATTGAGGAACACCAAGATCCATGGAATGCAGTACTAGGGAAGGCTATACATGATGGAAAGCCCAGAAACATCTAACCATGAGAACTTCAAAGTATACTGAAAGCTTAGACATGTTAAAGTGCCTTCCATTAGAACATTATAGAACATCAAAAATTATAGTGTTACGTACTCATGACACATGACACTGGTACCCTTGTCACGTGACTGGGGTTGAAGCTATACTTGGCTTGAGGTAATGGTCTTGTGATGGTGGAGTGACGTCATTTTCCCGCCAGTAGAGATCATGTGACAGGTTTTTTTTTCAGGTTATAAAAGGAAGACCCCACCCTGTGAGGGGGGGCAGTTCGTGGCTGGACTTGCCAAGTGGACTTCATGCCATTGCGTGATTTAATGTGATGACGCAGTTTAGTTGAAGGATGAAGTTTTTATCTAATGCCTAAAGTTTAAAAGGTCATTGCCAGCAGGTTCTTTACGATTCCGCTAATTCGAGAATCAGTGGAGAGTGAAGATCGGAGTTCGGGAGTTAAAGATCGAGGAGAATTGATTTCTACGGTGAAACGGGTTCGGCCTTTGTTTGATCCTTATTTGGAAGGATTTTGTTGACTATTCTCGTGTTAATCCCTGGGATTACCAGAAAGGATTGAGGATAGTGTGGAAGGAAAGGTCAGTGCCTTTAAGCCTTTCCGTTTCATAAATTCTTCGTGGGAAGTTTGATGCCGGGGATCGAAGCAAAACGACGTGAAAGAGAATTTAAATCGTCTTATAAAGTCTCTCCTTTTAAATGGACTGTGAGCATATCGAACTTTTGGCAATACCACTTTAAAGAACTGTTTGAGCTGCCGCACCACAGTTGATTTCCGGTTACGTTAGTGTTTGTTTACTTTTGGGGGGGGTTTGTTTTCTGTGTTTAATAAACGTGTTGTTTGTTATAAAAAACCCTTGCCGAACTCATATATTTATTGTTGCCTGAATACGTAACAATAGAGAGTCGTTAGGCTTTTTATATAACTGCCATCAGATGATCATCTGCAGTTCAACATCTTCAACTTGCACCACTGCTTACTATTACAGCACATCTGAACCCCACCTCTGCAGCTTGATTTACGTCTGCCTTTGCTATCATGCAATAGCTCCAGAATGTACTGAACAGATATGCCAAATGCAACTCATTTCTGAATCCAGCAGGCCAGGCAGCATCTATAAGGAGAAGCACTGTCGACGTTTCCGACCGAGACCCTTAATCAGGATCGGCCTGAAACATCGACAGTGCTTCTTCTTATAGATGCTGCCTGGCCTGCTGTGTTCCACCAGCATTTTATGTGTGTTTTTGAATTTCCAGCATCTGCAGATTTCCTCGTGTTTGCTCATTTCTGAATCTGCAGCTTCTAGTCAGCTTATATGAAAAAGACATATGTAGCAAAGTCTTAAACTTTACTTATTTCACTGCATGGTAATTTAAAAAAATTAATCCATTCTATGGGGACACTTAAGAAAGAATTCCTTTGATAGCAAATGACTCAATTGCAAGTACAGCTGACGGGTCGGATTGAGCACTATTCTTATTTAATATTGCAATTAATTTTTTTTACAGCATTTGGCATTTATACAGTGAAAGAACTTTTGATAAGCAGAGGCCTTGAAAGTGATATAGAAATCTATTTTTTTTTAAACAGAATGCTCAATGAATGAAACCAGTGTCTCCTTTCGTTCAAGCTACAATTTTACTCAAGGCTTCTGGAAGCTTATGTATGGGCTGCTGCAGACTTCCAGGAAGGAGCCCCATACTGTTTAGATTTTCACACTGCTTAAAACAAAATTTGAAGCCAAAAGCCTGAACAGAGAATGAAATAAATAGTTATATCCTCAAATCTTGATAGCAACCATGATTTTGTTTTTGAAAAGAAAAAGTTCAGTGGTTGCTCCAACCTGAATTTGGAAAACAAATGGTCACATTTATTTTGGATTTGTAAAAGTGAAGATTATGAAGTACATCTAAGAATGGGCTTTAGGTAACTGCAAAAGGTGTTATAGTATCTCCTGTATCTGGGATCAGAATACACTTTCAAACATGGGCTCCTGAACTTTTAATCATTAAGAATAACTGAAAAATGCTGTAGCAGTGATCTTTATCAGCAGAATGCCTTCAAAGCATTATTTGTTTTTTTTTTAAGTATAGCATCTTCATCTTCACAGTGCAGCATTCAATCCAAAGAAGGGATGTAAAATTGATCTGATGCATCAAATTCCGAGTCAAGTTGCCAAACTTTACCATAAAATGGGGAGTGTAAGATTACCTTTGCCAATGTGTCTCCTGGTGTTCTCAATAGTTGAGTTACGATTCACATTGGAAAGAAGACCGAGACAAAATCTATTCTTGTTATTCGAGGGATCAGTAAAACCATCAACCAGGACACTGGTAGAGGAGGCTTGGAAAGCTTCTCCCACGCGATTATTTAGCTCATAATAGACAATGGAGCACCAGTGTTTTGGTTCCTCATAAGCAACTGGTTGAACATCTGTAAGGAAGAAAATCTGCATTAATGTTTTTATGTATGGCCTCATGTGTAATGCCCAACTCCCACAAATTAAAGAATTTAACATAATACTATACCAGCCAACTCAACCTATTGCATCAACAGAACCACTGTCGTCTCTACCATCCCTCTAACTTCTTGGGAATTACTAAGGTCTACAAAGTTTAACTAGACCAGCTATTTTAAAGCTATTAGGACATTCACAGGACTTTGAAATCCTCTCTGCCGTCTACAAGATTTCAATCAAGCGGTATGTTCATTATTAGCGAATGGGACTTTAGTTGTACCCATTCATGAGGCATAACATCTAAACATACTTCATTTAGCTGTACTCACTCTTATAATTTATCCCAGTGTCCACGATATATGTGAACTACTGAATAAGTAAAGGATGAAACTTGATTCAGTGGTACCCCTACCAGTGCTCTCTACCTACCAGAAAACCTGGCAGAAAATTACCACTAAAACATCTCAAAATTGCCATATATTCCTCGACTTCATTGGATCAGTTTTGAAATTCCACACATAACTTCCTTATAACATTACTGTCACAACAGGCAATACAATTCAAGGGGAAGGCATTCCGTTTCCTTAAACAACAGTTGGTGACGCCACATATGGAATACTGTCTTCAATTCTGGGTCATGCTGCTATAGGAAGGGTGCTAGTAAGCTGGAAAGAGTGCGGAGGAGATTTATGAGGATATTGGAAGGGCTTGACGGAATTGAGGTATGGAGGGAAGTTGAGCAGGTAGGGACTTTTTTTTCACTGGACCATAGTAGAACAAGGGCTAATCTTATAAAGATGTACAAGTTGATGGGCATAGACAGAAGGAATGTGCACAATACTTTTCTCAAGGTTGGGGAATCAAGAACAGGTTAGGTTTAAGGTAAGAGGGGAGAGATTTAATACGAACCTGACGGGCAACTTTTTCACCGACAGTGGTCAGTAAATGGAATAAGCTGCTCGAGAAGTGACTGGAGGAGGTATATTAGCAGCATTTAAAAGGTATGTTAGATAGGTACATGGATAGAAAGGCTACAGGGATATGGGCCAAATGAACTAGCTTAGATGGGAAACTTGGTTGGCATGAACTGGTTGGGCTGAAGAGCCTGACTTTCCAAGGTGGCCTCATCCCAAAGAAAACAATGTAAACTTACATGGGGCAAAGTAACCAAATCAATGAATCTGTACAAATAAATAATTTATAATTGACCATACTTTTTTAAAACTTCATTTAAATATTCATTAGCATAAAGCTCAATTGGAATTCACTTTTTGTTCCTGCCCACTATTGCTGAATCACCAGTAGAACCCTTGCTGATATAATCCCTCAGCCTAGCTTAATTCGAGTGCCCTCATGTTTTACAAACTGAGATAAATAGTAGCAACCTGGAATTCTTTTACCTCAGCCCTACACTGAAAAAGGTCTTTATCCACAGTATCAGAATGAAATTAAGATATAAAGCATATAGCAAAAAATATCATCTTTAACCAACTGGCATATACCTACAAATACAAACAGACAGCCCTATGTGGCTCAAATTTTCCAGTTTACAATTTTAATATACTTAAGAAACAAAAGCTGTATTTTTTTTTCTACAATTCAAGTATTTTACCTGCTCTGTTGGATATATTTGGCGGAACTGTAGATACAAGAACATTTGATGTATCCATGGGTTGTGAGCCATCTTGTGTCATCTGATCATCCGGAGGCATATATGCAGGAGGTGGTGTATCAGCTGTAAACAGGCAAAATAGTAAGAACCAGGTAGTTACAAATCATTATATCAGCACAAACAGGATGTGTGATGTAGATGCACAAGTAGGAAACACTACAGGTACATAACATCATGACACTCCTTATGAACCTGAGGGAGGAAGGAAGAAGGAAGCAGTGAATATCTGTTAAAGAGATATATCAAATGGGGAAAGAGCAATAGGTGAAGCATATAGAGTTAGGGCCAGTACATGAAGTGCCTTACAGCTCAGCCACATGACTACAGTGCATCCTAGGTACAGTTAGATTAGTTTTACTACTAGCCAGTCAGATTTACATAGGGTGCCTTTCAGATGCCAGATACCCAAATGTGTTAAATTACATTTTGCCATAAGTGAAATAGTAGGCTGGGGGATAGATTTTAACAACTGTATTATGAAAGTGATTGAAAGAATTATAAAATTATTATAAATCACTAAATCAGCATCCTTAGAAAATGAATGCAGGCTAAGATTACCAGAATACAAACAATTAAATAGATTGCATTTCATTCACTGGAAGAACAGAAACCACAAATCAGAGGAGAGGTCTTCAACCAGCACAATGACTTTATTTCCCCTTCGGTTGGTGCTGCCTGACCTGCTCTGTCCAGAATACCTGTTATTTCAAGATTTCCAACATCTGCAGTTGGTTATTTTCAATACCACCATATGTTCACTTAAAATTGTGGTCAAGATAACCTTTTCACTTTTAAGTAAACAATGCTAAAGGATGATAAAGAGATAAATAACAGAAAACAACTAATATTTTTACACACATATTGTGATAATGTAGATTTTGTTGAGATTAACAAAGCATAGATAAAGCAATGGGTGGAAAGAGGCCCATCAAGTTGGACAAAATCTATGTACTTAATTACTGATATGACACTGAGGCTTTACAAGACATTGGTCAGAATGCACTTTAAGTATTGTGAGCAGTTTTGGGCCCCTTATGTATGGAGGGATATGCTGGCATTGAAGAGGGCGTACACGAGAATGATACCAGGAATGAAAGGATTAACGTATGAGGACTATTTGATGGCTCTGGGCCGGTACTCACTGGAGTTTAGAAGAATGATGGGAATATCTCATTTGAATATTGAAAGACCTAAGTAGAGAGGAAGTGGAGAGGACGTTTCCTCTAGTGGGAGAGTCTAGGACCAGAGGGAACAGCCTCAGAATACAAGGACATCCCTTTAGAACAGAGACAAGGAGGAATTTCTTTAGCCAGAGGGTAGTGAATCTATGGAATTCACTGTCACAGACAGCTTTATTGGCTGAACATTGGGTACACTTAAAGCAGAGGCTGATAGGTTCTTGACTTGGTAAGGATGTCAAAATTTACAAGGCAGGAGAGTGGGGTTGAGAGGATAATAAGTTAGCCACAATGGACTAGAGGAGCAGATTCGATGGGCTGAATAACAATTCTGCTTCTAGTGTTATGGTCTTACGAGTCTGCTAAGATTTTGTATTTCAAGAGCTGTAAATTTGGTTTTCAATTCTAATAGAACACTGATTTTAAAAAAGGGATGCCTTGAATTGAGCATCTTTGCTCTGTCCACTGTAATCCTGGATATTTTTTGAGCTGCACCTTGAAATTTTCATCTTGGAAAAATGGCGACTGATAGGGCCCCAAGGATACAAAACACCATAAGGAATAAAGTAATTTCTAACACTGCAAATTAATTCAAGATGGTGGAATGGAATTGAGGAAGTGATCAAGCGATACAAAGGAGGAAATCTATAACTACTATCTAGAACTTCTTCAAACAAAATTAAGTAACATCTTGGTCAGATAGTGGAGAAAAACAATAGGAAATTAGCTCATGTGGAAATTAGTTAAGGTCTTTGGGGTTTATACAATCTAAGATGGACACAGCGGTATTGTGTATATCCATTTAAGATAATAACTGGATAAAGATGATAGAAATAATAATGATACTTAACTTTAGCCTGTCAAGACTGTGGTTTAATTTACCACAACCTCTATTTATTCAAAGGTGTATTTAACTTTTTACAGGTCCATAACAAATGCATAAAATAAACTTTAAGCAAATCCATGATATAAAATAATTGCAAATGCAAAATTAAATAATGGGCTGCACATTAAACTCAGACAAGTGTAACATCTTAAGTATTATGATGCTTCCTATGTTCAATGTACTGTGTTAGTGTTGCATGACTGACAGCATGGCATTAGTTTCTTCAGTGAAATGAAAGGGTTGTAACATTGTAGTAATTCAAAATTCTACATTCATTAGTCTGAAACAATACTAAATGATCATGGATACTATTTTTATCCTAAACCTATCCAAATTTTAATTTGGAATATAGTATTTTACCTCTGCAACACATTCAAAATGCTGGAGGAACTCAGCAGGCCAGGCAGTATCTAGAAATCCAGCTCGGATTTCCAGCATCCACAGATTTTCTCATTAGTATTTTACCTGTTTTGTTCTTCCCAAAATCAATTTCAATGATGGAACTAGTATGACTGCAACCTTCATCAAATCAGTTTATTTTCATTACAATAGAAAAGTATTCAATGAATTGTACCTGATAAATTTGGTGTAACAATGAAATACCATGTCACATTTACAGAGAACAGACTTTTTTACAACAATGAATTCTAAGCATCCATTTACTGTTCTAAAAATGTTACTATTTCTGTGCTCAGGGTCAATCATCATCTTCTTTCCTCTGCATCTTCTAAAAAGGACAAGAGCTTCAAGACTACTTTTTTTTAAAAAAAAAATATCGTAGTCTGTTTCTGGAGAATTACTCCTAAATCAAAATGTACTGGTTTGAATAAGGTCTAGCTGACTGTTAACACAAATATGAAGGGTAATAACACTGTATTGTAGTTGAATGTTACTGCTCTTACCTGGCATCTGAAATGGGCTGCTTGGCCCAGAACTTGCTGGAGAATGAGGATACGTACTACTTCCAGGGGAGCTTGGATAGCTTCTATTGGGAGAGTTAGGGAATGGGTGGTTGTTTGGTTGCTGAAAGGAAACTGGAAAGGCAGCATTTTGTGGCATAGGAGGATCACTGTGTCCCAAATTACGAAACTGTGCAAGTAGACTATGCTGTGGGTTAAATTCACTGTGCCTCGGAACCAACACTGGAGGAAGAACTAGAAAGAAAATACAAATATTAAATATTTTACAAGAAAATGAAGCAAATACAAATTGAAAGATTGTAAAATACTCAAATAGCTTCTCTAAAACAACATCAGTTTTAAAACAAGCATGTAGCCAACACAATAAACGTAATTTCCACTACCCAAAGACTAGCAGTTCCATTAAACCAGGGGTTCCCAACCTTTTTTATGCAATGGACCAATACCATTAAGCAAGGGCTCTATGGACTCAAGGTTGGGACTCCCTGTGTTAAACCGAATTGAACAATGACACCGAGAGCACATTTGTAGGAAGATTAAAATGCCTTCAAGCTCATATTTCTGCTACAACACAGTTTACACTCCTACTGTACTATCCCTATCAGTATATCCTCACCACATACAACACTGAATGACCTTGAATTAATTTATTGTGTGGATCAGAGACTGAAGAATCTAGCAAAAACAGTATGACACAATTGAATTAACCTTTAAAACAACATTTTGGAACAATGTATCAACATTTCCTGTCACAACATTAAGAGATATCAGCCAACCTAGAAGGCTGAGCATGGGCTAATATTCTACTGATAAATGAGGTAAGATACGCCAGTAACACACGCCAGTCTTCATCGAGGCATCAGCAGTGGAAAGGGTAAGTAGTTTCAAGTTCCTGGGTGTCAACATGACTGAAAATCTATCCCAGGTCCAACATATTGATGCAATTACAAAGAAGGCATGGCAGTGGCTATGGTTCATTAGGAGTTTGAGGAGATCTGATACATCACCAAAGACTCTCACAAATTTCTGCAGGTGTACTGTGGAGAGCATTCTAGCAGGTTGCATCACTGTCTGGTATGGAAGGATTTATTGCACAGGATCAGAAAAAGTTGCAAATTCAGCCAGCTCCACTATGGTGATATCCATTATTAAGGACCTTCATCACTCAGGACATGCTCTCTTTGCAGAGCTCCCATCAAGGAGGTGGTACAGGAGCCTGAACAGCCTTCTTCACCTCCACCATCAGATTTCTGAATGGACAATGAACATTAACTCACTATTGTTTGTATTTTTTTGCTCTCTTTCCGTACTATTCAATTTATATAGATATACATTTTTTAATGTAACTTAGATTTTTACTGTTATGTATGGCAATACTGCTACCACAAAACAAATTACATGACATATGCCAGTGACGTTAAACCTACTTCTGATTCTGGCCTTTTAATTTAGAAATCTGCCAAGGAAAGAGCAGTTAGGAAGACAAAAGTAACAGCGTGATCGTATTTCAGATGCTACAATCTTGGTATTTGGGTGAAGAATGAATTAATCTCAAAGGAAGCTCCTAGTTGATCTCAAAACTTACACGTTGAACACATGATGACAATTAACATTCGACCACACTCCCAGACAACTTGGCTCCCCAAAAAGTTCTATTTCCTTTTGGAAAATCAAAATTTAAACACATGCAGGCAAGCTACACTAATTTTTGCTTGCAAATTCTCCAGTGGTTATCTTGTAAGGATTTTTTATTTTTAAAAATTACTGTGAATCATTTGCTGTATGGACTATATCATAACATACAAAATATTCCAAATACAGCATGTCATTCGTATGCTATACAACTTGAAAATGATGTTCTCCTCAAGGTTCCATTTCCTAAAGGATCTCCATGCCATGCCCCTACAGGTTTCAGAAGTGGGCATCCCATTGACAAGTAACTTCTAATAAACATACCAAAAATCAGGCAAATAGACAGGAGCTTGAAAGATCGCTCTCTCCTGTCCTTCTTTAATCTCTAATATTAAGGATCATATGGATTAAAATTCAGTATTTAATGACAGATTTTTTTCAACCATTACTTTACAAAATGCACATATTTACAAAATGCCATAATCACTTGAGGAAGGTTCATGCTGCTTTAGACAAACAGGATGCATTTAATCTTTGATTGCATGAAATTAGCTGACTGCTCACAATTAAAAAAGCTTCTTATCTGCTGCTCAACAAGACAGGATCCTTATTACATACTGTTGATTGCATTACTCAGTGAAACCATGTCATCCTTTGCCTATGAGTTTGTACAGAATCTTGATATTAGCTAACGAAGCTATCTGATGATCATCTCACCTACTGAAATCAATTGGCCTTTTCTCTACCATAGCAAAAAAATCAATATGGAGCTTGTGTATGAAAAGCAGCTGAAGTAATAAAGCATCAAGAGTAAGTCAGCAATACTGATTAATCACAAACAAGAGAAAATCTGAAGTTGCTGGAAATCTGAGCAACATACACAAAATGCTGGAAGAGCTCAGCAGGCCAGGCAGCATCTGGAAAAAGTACATTGACATTTTGGCCTGAAATCCTTCAGCAGGACCGGTTAATGATACTAACTTTTCACACCCTTCAGAAATAGAACCCCTCAATAGAATACACTCAATCCCACCATGACCACATTTCAAACTGACATAGAAACCATATCATATATTGAGTCTATGTTTCATATTTTCATGGGCAAGATAAACTGCTCATTAATTCATCAGGAGTTAATATGCATAGTCCACCTTGACAAAGATTACATCTCATGCGACCTTTACTCTTGCAATTACACTCATGGACATAACTAATTCTTTTGTTTATTTCTGAATTATTGGTTTACGTGTTGTCTAGATAATACATCATACGTGCAGACCTTCAAATTTCTCACTTTGACTTCATAACATCAATATAAAATTCACTACTGGCAAGAAGAGCTGGGAAAAATTAATAATTTGAGGTACATTACACAATTTATTCACTATGTTATACCTACAGAAATATTAATTATACATGATTTTAAGAAAATTGAAACTAGCACCAACTACAAGTATTATCATAGATCAACGGTAATTTTTTTAAACAAGAGGCTTTTTATGCATGACATTCATTTTCTGAATAGTGAAACTTATGAAATATATATTGGCGTAGATGAGGTGTTATCTTTAAGAACAAGGGGACATGCCCTGAAACTCAAAGTTGATACAGGTTTCCCCCGCTATTTGACGGTAGAACGTTCCTATGAAATGGTTCATAAGCTGGAATGTCGTAAAGTGAATAAACAATTACCATTTATTTATATGGGGAAAAATATGTGAGCATTCGCAGACCCAAAAAATAACCTACCAAATCATGACAAATAACACATAAAACCCAAAATAACAGTAACATATAGTAAAAGCAGAAATGATCTGATAAATACACAGCCTATATAAAGTAGGAATACTTTTCTGCAATCATTGCAGCACTGTCCACCGTAGTGAAAATCTCATGCAAGCGCTCTCAGCAGAAACACACAGTGCAAGCGCTCTCAGCAGAAGCACTCTTTCCAGTAACATTTAAGCCATGAAGCTACCAAATCATATGAAATAACACATAAAAATACATAGCCTATATAAAGCAGAAATAATGTATGTACAATGTAGTTTCACTTTCTGAAATCGGGAAGACAGTGAGAACACTGATGATGGTGTGTTAGGCTGAGTCATCGGAGGTTGGGGTGGTGGGACACTGAGGTGTCATCTCATCGTCGTCTGTCTCCATCAGGGCAGGCAGGTCATCTTCTTCTACGTCTGCCTGCCTCGATGTCGAAGGTCGAGTTTCATCGTCTGCTGTGGCTGATGTGGAAGGCTTGTAAAACGACAGTATGCTTGACTGCTTAGCCCTGCTCATTTTTCTATCATACAGTTCTTTGTAAGCACTCAAACCATCCTGCAAATATGCCCTAAACCTGTGTATCCTTTCAAAGTTAAAGTCATACTTTTCTGCAATCATTGCAGCAGCATTGTCAATCGCAGCGAAAATCTCATGCAATTGCTTCATGTTCAGTTCCTGGACGACTTCACTTTCGGGCTGTTCGCTACTGCGTTTGGTTTCAATTGTTATCCTTTCCTCTTCATCAGCTCTTTGTCTGTCAGTTCTTGGTCATGGGATGCCAAAACCTCTTCAACATCATCTTTGTCAACTTCCACAAACCCTTAGCCAAAATCACTATGACCTTACTTCGTTAACCACGATTGAAACACTTAATTATGTCTAGTTTTACGCTAAGTGTAACACCCTTACAGCGCTCTTTTAGGCTTTTCTGATACCTTAGAACTCAGCTTGCTAACGGATGCAAAAAATAAATTGACATAAAGCACAGATGCTCAGAGGCACATGTTTAAGCAATGCCGGCTAAAATGCAGTTCCAGGGGAGGAGCTTGGCTGCTCGGTGTGCGCTGCCTTTTTTCGTAACAGTGAAAACACCTTCTGTTAGCGAAAACAGGTAACTAATGTAGGTCTTTCATAACAGCGAGGTGTCGTAAAGCAAACGTTCGAAAAACGGGGGACACCTGTACAAAGGTTGCAACCAGCAGCACGCTGAAAGAATACCATTTGTTCGTTGCTACTACAAAATCAGGTCAGCTATTCTAAACATCTTTTGTTAAACTCTTCTTTCATTTTCATAATACCCCTCCAATTTGGCTGCCTCAATGAAAATATACACGGAACTTGTGTTTGAATAATCCAAACCACGTAAAGTGAACAGCAGTGATTCCCATGGAAAATAATTTCTCAGCTCCTGTCAGCCTGTACAAATACTTCTGAATTGTTGTCAGTTTGATATCCAGTCTGTTTTTCCAACTTCAGATACTCTAATTTTATGAATCCAATATACAACCTCAGAAATATGCATTTTAATCATCTACATGTAATGCCCTAGTTAAGATTTCTACTGGGATGCTCTGAGTTATTTTATTTGAGCAGTTTTCTGTAAAAGCAGTGTGTCTTGCTGGCGAGAGTGCTTTGGCATCAGCTAAAGATAAAGAGCCATGTTGTGTCAGGTAATCAGGAGTGGGAATGGCGTGGAACATTCTCGAGAGCTGGGTGGGAAGAGTTTTCTGAAGGACAGTAGTCTGATTGGGTCTATTGGTGGGAGGTGCGGAGAGAAGAGCACTAGGGAAGATGCCTGAAGGATCCCATCCAAATGGGAGGCCTGACTGCAAGGAGTGCTTCACAAGGCGGAGGATTCCAAGAAGGGATGTTCTACCGGTGGTTGGTGAGAATTCAGTACCATTAGTAAAGCTACGCCCAGCTTTTACAGAAATGCTTATGTGCACATTTAGACTGGTTTAACTGTATTAAGCCCTTTTATCTTCCTTTTCCTTTCCCTGTTAACTGTTTGATAAAGTTGAAAATTAGTAAGTTTACTTTCTTTATAATTTTATGCTGGTGTATGGTCTGTCATTTCTGGGCTACCATAGCTGTGTATGGGCAGTATTTACATAATATTCACTCAAATATGGGTCCTGCTGTTAAGAGGTTCCTTTATTCGGAACATCCTAACCATCCTGTGTGGTTGAACCCCAAATCATACTGACCCTAGACGTATATTACTTATGAAGGGCAGCCTTCTCACCGCCAAGTCATGTGGCTTTTAGCAGAGTCAGCTAATGAGCCAAGTTAGTGTACAAGCCCCAGTGAGAGGACTGTATACAGTTGCAAGAAAAAGTTTGTGAATCCTTTGCCTGTTTTTACCTGTTTTCTGCATTAATTACCACAAAATGTGGTCTGATCTTCAACTAAGTCACAACATTAGACAAACACAATCTGTCTAAACTAATTACACACAAACAATTGTACTTTTTCTCATCAATACTGAGTACACCATTTAAACACCACAGTTTATGTTCAAAAAAAGTGTGAAGCTCCTGAGTAATGCCTTCTACAAAAGCTATTTGGAGTCAAGTGTTCCAAATAGTGAGCTGTGAGTTGTAGAGGTGCCCTGCCCTATATAAAAGCCAAACAGGTAACTGATACAGCCTTCTGTTTTCCAGAAAGATCTGTTTATGTGCACCATGCCTCAATCAAAACAACTGTCAGAGGACCTTTAGAAGAATTGTAGAGATGCATGAAGCTGGAAAAGGCTACTAAAGTATCTCTAGAGACCTGAGTGTTCATCAGTCCATAGTAAAAGAAATTATCTACAAACGGAGGATATTTAATACTGTTGGTACTCCCCCTAGGAGTGGCAGTTTTGCAAAGATCACACCAAGAGCACAACGTGCAATACTGAAGGAGGTGATAAAGAACCCAAGGGTAACAACAAAAGACCTGCAGAAATCTCTAGAACTTGCTAAAATCTCTGTTCATGTGTCCACTATAAGAGAAAACACTGAATAAGGAGGGACACCATGGAGGAAACCACTGTTCTCCAAAATAAAGCATTGCTGCACATCTCAAGATTGCAAAAGACTACCTGGATGTTCCACAACGCTTCTGGAACAATGTTCTATGGACAGATGAGACAAAAGTTGAACTTTTTGGCAGAAGTGCACACCGATATGCTTGGAGGAAAAGGGGCACTGCACGCCAGCACCAAAATCTTATTCCAACTGTGAAACATGGTCAAAAGATCATCATGGTTTGGGACTGGTTTGCTGCCTCAGGGCCTGCACAGCTTGTAATCATTGAGAGAACAATGAATTCAAAATTGTATCAAGCCACTTTACAGAATAATGTCAGAGTAGCAGTCTGTCGCCTGAAGCTTAATAGAAGTTGGATGATGCAACAATGATCTGAAACACAAGAATAAATCAGCAAAAAAAAAGAAATTTGTGTTTTGGAATAGCCACGTCAGAGTCCAGACCTTAAGCCAATTGAGATGCTGTGGCATGACCTGAAGGCCGTTCATGCAAGGTATCCCAAAAATACTGATGAATTGAAGCAGATTGTGTACAGAGGAATGGTCTAAAGTTCCTTCTCATCGTTGTGCAAGACTGATCAGAAGCTGCAGGAAACTTTTGGTGGAGGTTATTACTGCTAAAGGAGGTTCTACCAGTTATTAAATACAAGGGTTCACATACTTTCTCCAGCCTGGACCGTGAATGATTAAACAATGTATTCCATAAAGACATGAAAAGTACAATTGTTTGTGTGTTATTAGTTTAGGCAGATTGTGTTTGCCTCTTATTGTGACTTAGATGAAGATCAGGCCACATTTTATGAGTAATTAATGCAGAAAACCAGGTAATTGCAAAGGAATCACAGACTTCCTCAAAAAGTCAATAACAACAATGTAGACTCTCTTTTTGAAATATGTGCTCACAACCAACAGCGATGTTTGATTTTTGGGTAATTATTACATCTTTCTCGGAAAAGATTCCAGTTCTTCCTGCCACCAATATTGAGTGGTGGGATGGAGATACATCTCTACCAAAGGTGGTGTAAAGTGTCTCTTCCCACCACTAGCCTGAAGCTCACTGTTGGGCAAAGTGGCACCTGCTTGGCCACCCAATCAACATCACATGAAGACATGGGAGCTGGTAGTGGATGGTCGCATGAGGAGCTGGTGCACATCACAAGTCCTAGTTATGTGAACACTGACGCCAGACAGGCAATCTCTGAGGACTACTGAGAGTGGCTGGGGTCACCCGTCTAGTAAAGACACTGCCCAGAAGAAGGCAATGGCAAACCACATTAGAAAAATCTGCCCAGAACAATTATGATCATGGAAAGACCACAATCGCCCACATTATATCACATAGTACCCAACAAATGAACCAATACTAAAATAATTGATTAATAATTAATTAAAATAATCTGCCTAATTTATTCCAATCAAACATAAATGGTAGTATACAATGGTCATATCGATTCACAAAACAAAAACAGCTGTGGGAACATATGTTGGAAAGATCATCAAATACGGCTAAATGAGCTAAACTAAAAGACAAAAAAGGGGAAACCACAATGTTGTGAGTATACTATAGACCTGCCGTCTGAGAGATTGAAGGCAAGCTCTTCACAAGTGAAACATTATGTGGGTTATAATAGTGGAAAAATTTTCACCATCAAAATATTGTCAGAAGAGATAGAAGGCACAGAATGACTGATCTGCATTTTAGCCAGTAAGCAACAAATTAAACAAGAGGGCTGGGGGTGGAGAAACTGCATGTAGGGAGTGCAAGGTGGAATGAATATATCAGTGAAGTAAACACTTGTGGCAAAGATCATGATTTGGTTATATTTAGCACAGTTACACCAATGGACAAAAATAGAGTAAAGGGTCTAAAATTGGGATATGATCGATTTTGTTTGGCAGATAAGTGATTTAGCAAAATTGGAGTGGAACCACTAACTTGAACAGTCAAAAAGCAGTATCAATGTTATAAACACAAGAGATTCTGCAGATGCTGGAGGAACTCAGCAGGAAGGACAACATCTATGGAAAGAAATAAAGAGTCGATGTTTCGGCCTGAAACCCTTCATCTGGGCTATCTATGTTGTCCTGCTTCATGTGGATCTTCAGGCTCTGTAGCATCATGTTTTTTTAAAATCTTGCATTCACCAAAAACCTTTCTTTAGTGTCCACTATCAACATTACTTTGAACAAGGCACTAAACGGTCGGCAGCAGGGTTGGTTCAGTGGCAGTATCTCCTACAAACCCAAAGTATATGCTAGTACCTGAAATATTACTGGCACAGCAGCAAATGTTCAACAACTAGAGACAACATAATTGACCGATTTATAAAAATTCATACAGAACTATTCGTTGATTCACAAAAGTGAACATTCCTCAAATTGAAGCTATGCATTGACCTTGTATTACAGAAAATAAACAGTCCAGTAATAAAGAATTATCCTCCAGTCTGTCCTCTGACATTATTAAGGATGTTTGTCTGTTGCCTTCTTGTTTCCTTGTATTCTAGCTAATAAAGCTCACTTTTTACCACTCACAATATTCACACTGATGACAAATATATCCAGACATGAACCTGTTTTCAGAGCCTGTAAGGCCCATAGTTTACTTCAAGATGAAGGGTTGGTAGTTTTGCTCCCATTGTGCAGACCCTTTGTCAAGCCCGTTTGAGTAATTACAATTTCCTGTATTCATGTCTTTATTAGATAATACAGCTGTCGATAAGTCATTGACCTCATGGCATTCTTCAGGCTTGAGAGATTGTGAATTCACTCTCTATATAGTGCACTCAATCAGCTGTGGTGCAGCATCTGTTATGGCAATTGAGGCCCCCACCAGAGCAGAAACTCATGTTACAGCTGCTGCATTTGAAGATGAGTTTAATTACATCCTGCGCCGATTTTTTTGTGGGTTCGCCTTCCCTGTGCATAGAAGTTTGTTTCTCTGCTACTTTGGAGGTCTTTGCAGGGCGTGCAATTCCACTGAATGAAATTCTGAGCAGCTGTCTTCCAGTTGTCCTTGTTAACATCTACGGTGCTTTTTATAGATGTCTTTGAAGCTTCTAAGAACACTTCTACCACACCCTCTTCATTAGCCTGAGAAGAGTCATGGCATGTTTCCCCCCAATTTTCAGCTAGAGAAAATAATATCAATCCAAGACTCAATAATCATCAAATCAACCAACAGCCAAGGCAATTCTGGTAGGCAAGTAGGGACACAAAATTGTAAGCCAGAATGTTTATAAACACTGTCCTGACGTTCCGAAGGGTCTTGGCATGAAACACTGAATGCTTATTTCTCTGCATAGATGCTGCCTGTTGTTCTGAATTTCTCCAGCATTTTGTGTGTGTTACAGGCAGAAAATTTATGTAGTAGTAAAGCCGAATGTCATGTTAATATCATGAAATTAATCCAACCAGTTATCTGCATATCACAAAAATGCCATGAATCCTTTTGAGTCTCTTCAGGTGATAGTGGTCAGACAGCTTTTTTTCCAAATCAAAATATGAAACCAAGTGAAGGGAGGCACAAGCAAAGCAGAGGAATGGAACCTTTTATAGATTCAGGCTGACTTATGTTGGTTACAACTTAAATGCTATGTTTGTACAAATTACACACGACATTGTGTACCTACATCTGTTTTTTGTAAAAGTCATGTGTAATGCCCTGGTTAAGATTTTTACTGCCATGCTATAGGTATTTCATTTTAGCACTTACGTAAGAGCAATCTGTTCTGCTTTTAGCATGTTGGGTTTGAGCTGAGAAGGGGCTTTGTTGTTCAACTTAGGAATATTGTGTCACCAATCAGGATGGTAGAATTGGAAGAAGGTTCTAGAGAACGCTGGGTGGAGAAGTCTTTGTGACGGACACTGGTGTGGGTCGAGGTCTATTTGGTGGGAGCTAGGAGAAGATGGAGAGAAGATGACTGAGGTTGCCGCCCCTGTTGCACAAGGTGCTTTCTGCAGACAAATAGCTTCAGGGACCAATACTCCCGTGGAGGAGTCCTTACATTTGAGATGGATTTCGAGCAACATTCGGAAGGTGATGTGTGCTTTCACACAGATTGAGGGTCCAGCGTGCAAGTTAAAGATAACTTCAAGATGAGCTTCAACTTACGTGCACATTTGACTGTTTATTAATTATGTTGGGCCCTTTTGTTTTTTGCTTTCTTTTCTTCAATAACTGGTTAACGTTCATAAATATACTTTCTTTATAATTGTATGCAGTATATGGCCTGTTATCTTTTGCCGATGGGCAATTGCATGGGGGCAGTAAATTGCACAGTATTCATGCAGATTAGAGTTCGGGTGGGCGGGACACCCCAACCTCACAGGTTTGGCGGGATCCAAGTCATATCGACCCTAGACATATGGAGTCTGAGAAAGGTGGCTTTCTCACCAGTGGCTGTTAGCAAGGGGCTAATGAGCCACATCTCTAGAAATGCCTAGTAAAAAGGGGTTTCGCAAAGAAATGCAGATTTTCAAATTTATCTTCGAGGTTTCTAGATTCTCAGTAAAAGTGAATTACATCACCTCTAAAAGATGGAACTTGTATACAATCATTTACATTAGAACATTAAGGCACAGTACAGACACTTCACCCCCAATGTTGTGCTGACCTTTTAACTTACTCTAATTAACCTAACCCTTCCCTCTTACAAAGCCCTCCATATCATCCATGTGCCTATCTAACAATTTTTTAAATGAACACCAGGCCTGGCAGATGCTCCATGCACTCACTACTCTGTGCAAAAAACCCACCTTTGACAACCCGCCCCCCCCATATTTTCTTCCAATCATCTTAAAAGTATGCCCCCCTTATTAGCCGTTTCCACCTTGTTAAGAAGTATCTGACTATCCACTCGATCTACATCTTATCAGCTTGTACACTTCTGTCAAGTCACCTTTCATTTTTCTTCACTCCAAAGAAAAGTCCTCTACTCATAAGGCATGCTCTCTAACCCAGGCAGCATCCTGGTAAATCTCCTCTATACCCTCTTTAAAGCTTCCACATCCTTCCCATAACAAAGTAACCAAAACTAAACACAATGTTCCAAATGTGGTCTAACCAGGGTTTAATTGTTGCAACATCACCTCCCAACTCTTGAACCTAATCCCCTGAAGGCCAACACACCCTACATCTTCTTAATAACCCTACCAACTTGCGTGGCAACTTTGAAGGATCTACGGCAGGGGTCGGCAACCCACGACTCTGGAGTCGCATGCGGCTCTTTCATCTCTGTGCTGCGGCTCCCCGTGGTTTGTTAGTTTTTGAAATGTAATTCGAAATTTGAAGATTATGGTGATCTTGTACAATCTAAAAACGTTGTGGAGACCCCATTTCCTGGCACATCCGAACCGGCTCACAATTAGCCACCGTTCCGGCTAAGGAAGACAGCCTACGGGGGTTTGTGAGTACGTGACTTTTGGAGCATCCGCGCCCACGGGGAGCGGGTTGAGGGAGGCTTTAAAGCAAGGCTGTTTAGTTAGAATAAAGTTAACTGCAGTGTCTTTATTTTAGCGCTGCGTGTAGCACACCGCTACAACGTGTTTTTTTTTTATCGCTATTAATATACATCACCACTGCCAATGCCTGACACCCGCCAGTGCGCGCTTTCTTTTAATTCTTCGATCCAAGGTAGGCTAACTATGGAGTAACCTTCAACCCAACGTCTTTTTTTCGGAGTTCAAAATGTTTTTGTTGCATGCAGAAATGTAATTTTGTTTTCTCTGCAGGAGTTCATCAATTTCATAAATGCAACACATTATAGTTTGTTTATACATAGCATAAAGGCAAAAAAAACCCGTTGTATGCAGTGTTATTTCATTTTAAATGTCAAACGGGTTTTGTGGCTCCCAGTGTTTTCTTTTCTGTGGGAAATGGGTCCATATTGGCTCTTTCAGTGGTAAACGTTGCCGACCCCTGATCTATGGGCATGGGCCCCAAGATCCCTCTGTTCCTCCATAATGCTAAGGATCCTTCTATTAACCTTGTATAACACACACAAAATGCTGGAGAAACTCAACAGGTCAGGCATCATGACAAAGGATCTCCATCAAAGCATCGGCTCTTTATTCTCCGTAGATGCTGCTTGACCTGCTGACATCCTCCAGATTTGTGTGTGTGTTAGTCTGGATTTCCAACATCTGCAGAATCACTTGTGTTTATGATTAACCTTGCATCCTGCCTTCAAATAAGTAAACACTGAAGTAAAACTCACTGGTCTATAACTCCCAGGGTTATCCCAACTCCCTTTCTTGAACAAAGAAACATTAGTCACCCTCCGCTCCAATCATTTGACAGTAGTCCTGTGGCCAGTGAGGATGCAAAGATCATCGCCAAAACGCAGCAATCTCTTCCCTCACTTCCCATAGTAACCTGTGTCTGGCCCAGGGGATTTACCAATTCTAATATTTTTCAAAAGTTCCAGCATATCCCTTTTCTTAATTTCAATACGTTCTGGGATGTCAGCCTAATTTACGCTGACCTCACAAACGTCAAGATCCTTCTCACTGGCGTTACGTACTCCGTAACTGGGTCACTTACCAGCAAAGATAGAGAGGTCCGTTGAAGTCTGATGGTACTACTTTTAACAGTATTTATTGATAAAAATACACAAAAATAATATCAATGCAAACTTACAGATAATATACGCCGTCAATACTAAATTTAAAAGCGCGGGTATAATAATAATCAATAAGAAATAGCTCTATCATTGTCTAGGGGATGATGTACTGTCCGATGGAAATATAAAAGTCACTTTAGTTCATTCAAGCTGCAGCTTTTGGTTGGAGAGAGAGAGACGGAGGTTTAGAAATTGCCCGGTTTCCGTTTTATGATGTCGATCCTTTGAAATGGCGTCGGTGGTGATCTCTTCCTTAGCTAAGCCGCCTTCCGTGGTAGGGCCTCAATCCCGGGGCAACGGGAAAGGACACACATGGGCCCTCCACCGGCTGTCGCTATTAAACGCTGTCACGGGACTTCTAGCGTTTCTCCTGGTGCGTCTCAAGGGCTGTTCCCCAGACCCTCTTTTATCCCCACTCATGGGGTCTCAGATGTCAATCAGGGTGGAATGATGCCATCCCCCAACTAGCCCACGTTGCCTGAGGGCTTCCACGAAGCACAGTATTCAATACACAATTCCGTCTCCAAGAGACAATGACCTGTTCCGTGGCTTTGTATTGCTGAGGACCAGGACATTCCAAACATCTCTCTCTCATTTCCTGGGTCTCCTGACCTGACTTAATAGCGATCTTGCGATTCTCAAAAAGGAAGGGGGGGGGGGGGGGGGCGGCACAGGCGTAACACTGATGAATATTGAAGCAAAGTATTCATTAAGGACCTCCCCTACCTCCTCTGACTCTAGGCACATTTCCACTTCTATCCCTGGTCATCCTAACCTCACTCTACTCATCCTCATGTTCTTCACATATTTGTAGAACGCCTTGGAGTTTTCCTTAATCCTACCTGCAAAGGCCCCTTCATGCCTACTTCTATTGGATTGACTTTATTACTAACATCCTTCATACACAAGGAGTAAACATTGCGTTATGTCTCTGTCTAAATGTGCAAATTACAGTAATCTAAAATAAATAGTATGTACAGCATGACAGTCAATATAACATAGAAATACAATTGTATCAGCATGAATTAATCAGTCTGATGGCTTGGTGGAAGCTGTCCCGGAGCCTGTTGGTCCTGGCTTTTATGCTGCGGTACCGTTTCCCAGATGGTAGCAACTAGAACAGTTTGCGGTTGGGGTGACTCGGGTCCCCAATGATCCTTTGGGCCCTTTTACACACCTGTCTTTGTAAATGTCCAGAATAGTGGGAAGTTCACATCTACAGATGCACTGGGCTGTCTGTATCACTCTCTGCACAGTCCTGCCATTGAGGGAAGTACCAGGCAGTGATGCAGCCAGTCAGGTGCACTCAGTTGTGCCCCTGTAGAAAGTTCTTATGATTTGGGGACCCATACTGAACTTCTTCAACTGTCTGAAGTGAAAGAGGCGCTGTTGTGTCTTTTTCACCACACAGCTGGTGTGTACAGATCACGTGAAGTCCTCGGTGATATGGATGCTGAGGAACTTAAAGCTGTTCACCCTCTCAACCCCAGATCTATTGATGTCAATAGGGGTTAGCCTGTCTCCATTCCTCCTGTAGTCCACAACCAGCTCCTTTGTTTTTGCAATATTGAGGGAAGAGGTTGTTTTCTTGACACCACTGCGTCAGGGTGATGACTTCTTCTCTGTAGGCTGCCTCATTATTATTTGAGATCTTAGCTCTCCTAAGATCATTCTTCTGATTTATCCTGGCTACCTTGCAATTCTCTAGAGCCCTGTCCGATCTTTGCTTCCTAAACCTTAATAAAACTTAATCCAAAATAATACACCTGTTATTTTTGCACCTTTCCAAAATCTGTCTCCCAATCTCAGTGCCTCTATTGCTATTGGGTGGTCTATAGAAGACTCCCTACAGAGTGATTGCTCCATTCATGTTGCTGTCTTTCACTCAACACTGACTCAGTAGATGATTCCTCCATGGTGACCTTTCTTTCTGCAACCCTGACTAGCAATGCCACTGACCACCTGTTTTACCTCCCTCCCTATCCCTTTTGAAGTATCTAATCCCTAGAACATCCAGCAGCAATTTCAGCCCTTGTGACAGCCCAGACTCTGTAATGGCAATTAACTTCAAAGCTTCATGTACTGACCCATGCTACAAGTTCATCGCCGTTCTTCCTGATTCATTATTTGTGCAGAATCAAACAAACAGTTATGACGACAAATGCCAATACCAAGAGACTTTGGTTGCATATTTTGAATATATACAGCATTCTAGATGAATCAGACCTTGTGCCACACACAAGCAAGAATCTACTAAAATGTGCACTTAAAACAAAGAATTTTTAAGTTGGTTAATCCTGCCCATTCAATACTGGCCAGCTGTCCCTGTCAAATCAGATAACCTTTTACTCACTACTAGTATTATTACTCTCTAAGAAAAAAAACATCTAGACCAATGTTCATGTGTTCAATGTCACACAGGTCAACAGGTTGATAAATAAAGCGAATATCAAATTCCACAGCAAATCATGCCAAAAAATAGAGTTCCATTACGTAGTAACTAAGCTTTATTTTTTAAAGACTGTCTGGATTGAAATGAGGTTGGACAAGATTACATCTATTTTACATAGAGGGGATATAAAACATGTAGAAATAAAGCAAACGACCAGGTTTCAAAAATTTAGCCTTGCGACACATCTGAGCAAAGTCCAGGTTTGAGCTGATACGTAACCCAGGAGTACAAATAGCAGGAGCAGGAGCAGGCCCTCAGACCCTTCAAACTTGTTGCATCATTTAATGTGATTACGACTGATTTCAGCTGGCCTTATCTCCTATGTCAAAAATAGTGAAGAATAACATTTGCTTCAAAAATAAAAATAGGGCTGCTTCTATGCTGTGGTAGAGAAAAAAGTGAAGAGAGTCAAAGCCTGAGGTTTATCTTTAATCTCCTGGATAATCAGTTTATGTAAAAAGTCAACAAAATCAAATGATGCTTGACACAATTCATCCAGAGGTGCTGTCATATGACCAAACATATTGTAATATATTCTCATCCTGGAAAAGATCGATATGTATTTAGTATATGGTATAGCATTCAAAGATTGCAAATGGAGGATGAAGATGGATGGTAGCTTACCAGCACTGAGGAGTCAGAGTTCCAAGAGAGCTCACTATGGTCAGTTTTCAAAGGAAGAGTGACAATGCTGGTAGAGTGAAAAACATTTACTTAGCAGCTAGAGAAAGCATTAGGAAGAATAGTCAGCCATTTATTCATCACGTAGATGTTGCTGTAGACAAAACCAGCTTAGAAAAACTTAAAATAGGAAATGCTGAGGCAAAGAAAGCCTCTAGTAGTTTGCTGTTGGAAGGAAAGCACTATATAGATGATCATATCATTACCAAAGAAGTTCATGAACTTCTCAGGTATGAAGAAAACATTTTGCAGGTCATCTTTTACTGCTGCCATTTCCAGGTGCAGAGGTTGCAAATTTGACATTACCAACCTACACTGTTGATGCACCATATATAGTTATTGAGGGGCCAACAGTTTAGGTGACCTGATAGGAAATTCGGAGGTATAAACCACAAAGGGAGAGATGGAATAGTTAAGCAAATTGACAATTACTTAAGTTTAAATAGCATGCCAATGTCTCAACAAAGGAGAAAGTTTCATCCAGGAGTACATGTGGGAGAAAATGAAGTTGGAAGGAGATTGGGAGACACAGGATGTATACCCCTTATCCAAAATCATTTTGACCACTTACATAACGTCCCAGATGCAGAAT
Source organism: Hypanus sabinus (assembly GCF_030144855.1). Lineage (NCBI taxonomy): Eukaryota > Metazoa > Chordata > Chondrichthyes > Myliobatiformes > Dasyatidae > Hypanus > Hypanus sabinus. Next base: position 116,957,053 of record NC_082708.1, read on the forward strand.
TCCACAAAGTGCTGGGTAGCTTCACAGGTGAAGCGCATCACAGATTATTCTGAGAAGTGATCTCACGCATGTAGATAAAATTAGAAAACCACTGAATGAAGTGAAAAATAAAGATCATAATTGTATATTGAAAGAGTGGATTCATCAGCGTGGGAGTGAACATATGCTACTTAATGGTATGCTGATCATGAAACATGAATTGAAGATTGAAGGTAATGTGAATATTCGGCAGGCTGGTTGTAGAAATTTAAGAAAAGTCATTTTTTAATTTTTTAAGATTTATGGTGATAAAGCATCTCCCGATCGCAAAGCAGTTGAGAAATTCATTGATGAGTTTGCCAAGATTAGCACTGATCTTACATGCTGAATGGATGCATATGTACATATGCGTGATGAACAAGTGTAAGACAGACTGCTTACTGGTAGCACATAAGTTCAGAGTCAGAAATGATGGCAATCCCAAGTTATCTCATTATACGTTCCAAACTCTGTTAAAATCCAAAATGTTTCCAACCCCAAGGAACTGGGAGTTGAAAAGTGCAGCAAGGATGAAAGGCTCCATCCTCACATATTTTTAAAGCCAGTAACCAGTGATACTATATCACTAAAAAAACAAAAACTCATTGCCAGTTCCTCACATTCACCCCAACATTACACGAAGTACTTTAACCAAGTCCTTAATTGTAACAAAGGTTAACCTCATACAAGGTATTAGAATATAAACTAGATCACAGCCTACAGAATTTGTTCCATGATTCACTAAGATCATAATTAAAATTGTAGATCTGCATTGTCATTTGGAATGGAGTTGTACAGTGTTAACTATGATCTTAGTGAATTGTTTCAATGGCCAAAATTATACATATTAAATCATGTTATTGATAGAGACACCCCACTTCACTATGGAGTAGATAATTCAAAGTATTCTCAAGTAAGAAATTTGCACCTTAGTCCTAGGTGGACAGTCCCTTATCCTGAATTTGAATTCCAGTCTCACCAGAGTTCAATTTGATTATTTCCTCAATGGCCTGAAGAAAGTTAGTGCGATTGGAACTTTCTCTTCTGAAGTCATACAAATTAACAAACTTATTAGGGAACAACTATTTCTAAGGTTTTCAATTGATAAGCAATCCAGTAACATTATACCAAACAGAACCAAATCTAATGAGTTTGTAGTTGTTATTCTTTTTACACCTATTTAAAAATAATTATGGAGGTTTATTTCTGATCAACATCTACCATCCTCCAGCTCCTCAGGCAATCCCTTGCTATTAAGGATAACTTGCTTCCACACTGGTTTGCAGGTCATGATGTCAAGAGGTAAATGATGAGATCAATTTAGGAACCACAGAAGGCAGCCTGGGAATGCAGCAGCATTCAGGATTTGACATTAAATTTCCCAACTTTCATTGATTCTCTTTGAGTTAAAATTCCTATCAATTGGAGCTTATTCTCTGTTGCTGTTTTGTTGCTTGTTGTGTTCTCTTTTGTCATGTTCTGTTGTTCTGCAGCATACTGCAAGTATGCCATGCTGGTATATGGCCATACTTCCAGGCTGCCCTCTGCACATCCCTAGCTGTGTTGGTTGTTAATGCAAATGATGCATTTCACGGAATGTTTTGAAGGACACATGACAAATCTGAATCTGAGAATTTTAATTTAAGTCATCCAGTTTTGATTTTGGCTTGGAGTTTACAACAATAAAGCCTCTAACATTAACCCAACTGAATTGGTCACATTTTTTTTGTCCCATCTATTCCTCCCACCAAGTTCTTTGCAATTTAAAAACCTTTTTTTCCTCCTTTGAATGAAATGAGTGAAAAGAAAAAGATTGGTCAAGACAAATGTAGGTTCCTTACAGTCATAAACAGGTGAATTGATCATAGGGAACAAGGACATGGCAGCCTAATTGAATAACTACTTTGGCTCTGTCTTCACTAAGGAGGACATAAATAATCTTCCAGAAATAGTAAGGGACTGAGGGTCTAGTGAGATGGAGCAACTGAGGGAAATACATGATAGTAGGGAAGTGGTGTTAGGTAAATTGAAGGGATTAAAGGCAGATAAATTTCCTGGGATAGATGGTCTGCATCCCAGAGTGCTTAAGGAAGTAGCCCAAGAAATAGTGGATGCATTAGTGATAATTTTTCAGAACTCCTTAGATTCTGGATTAGATTCCTGAGGATTGGAGGGTGGCTAATGTAACCCCACTTCTTAAAAAACGAGGGAGAGAGAAACCAGGGAATTATAGACCGGTGAGTTTGACATCGGTGTTGGGGAAAATGCTAGAGTCAGTTATCAAAAATATGTTAACAGCACATTTGGAAAGAGGTGAAATCATCGGACAAAGTCAGCATGGATTTGTGAAAGGAAAATCATGTCTGATGAATCATATAGAATTTTTTGAAGATGTAACTAGTAGAGTGGATAGGGGAGAGCCAGTGGATGTGGTATATTTAGATTTTCAAAAGGCTTTTGACAAGGTCCCACACAGGAGATTAGTGTGCATACTTAAAGCACACGGTATTGGGGGTATGGTATTGATGTGGATAGAGAATTGGTTGGCAGACAGGAAGCAAAGAGTGGGAGTAAACGGGACCTTTTCAGAATGGCAGGCAGTGACTAGTGGGGTACCGCAAGGCTCAGTGCTGGGACCCCAGTTGTTTACAATATATATTAATGATTTAGACGAAGGAATTAAATGCAGCATCTCCAAGTTTGTGGATGACACGAAGCTGGGTGGTGGTGTTAGCTGTGAGGAGGATGCTAGGAGGATGCAGGGTGACTTGGATAGGTTAGGTGAGTGGGCAAATTCATGGCAGATGCAATTTAATGTGGATAAATGTGAGGTTATCCACTTTGGTTGCAAGAACAGGAAAACAGATTATTATCTGAACGGTGGCCGATTAGGAAAAGGGGAGGTGCAATGAAACCTGGGTGTCATTGTACACCAGTTATTGAAGGTGGGCATGCAGGTATAACAGGTGGTGAAAAAGGCAAATGGTATGTTGGCATTCATAGCAAAAGGATTTGAGTACAGGAGCAGGGAGGTTCTACTGCAGTTATACAAGGCCTTGGTGAGACCGCACCTAGAATATTGTGTGCAGTTTTGGTCCCCTAATCTGAGGAAAGACATTCTTGCCATAGAGGGAGTACAGAGAAGGTTCACCAGATTGATTCCTGGGATGGCAGGACTTTCATATGAAGAAAGACTGGATCGACTAGGCTTATACTCACTGGAATTTAGAAGATTGGGGGGGGGGGATCTTATTGAAAATTATAAAATTCTAAAGGGATTGGACAGGCTAGATGCAGGAAGATTGTTTCCAATGTTGGGGAAGTCCAGAACGAGGGGTCACAGTTTAAGGATAAAGGGGAAGCCATTTAGGACCGAGATGAGGAGAAACTTCTTCACACAGAGAGTGGTGAATCTGTGGAATTTTCTGCCACAGGAAACAGTTGAGGCCAGTTCATTGGCTATATTTAAGAGGAAGTTAGATATGGCCCTTGTGGCTAAAGGGATCAGGGGGTACGGAGAGAAAGCAGGTACAGGGTTCTGAGTTGGATGATCAGCCATGATCATACTGAATGGCGGTGCAGGCTCGAAGGGCCGAATGACCTACTCCTGCACCTATTTTCTATGTTTCTAAATCTTTCCCAGTTAAAGGGTCCCTGATCTGAATAATGAGCTTTTTCACTTTCCTGTGGCTGACTACTGAGTATTTCCAACTTTTTCCATTTTTATTATAGAAGCCACAGACTATTTTACAGATGAGCTACAAGGTACTTGATGGAACAGATATATGGGTAGCTTGTCCACCCTTTCTGTCATTTATTCAGGGCCCATCTTTCCTATTATTAAATGAACCAGAGGTCTCAAGTGTTCATTTCCCACTTTGAAAGGTCATGACTAGATTCCCAGGGATCAATGAGATGTTGCATCTGGCCACAATGAAGACATCCTTAAACAAAGAAAAAGCCATGACAATCTCTTCCTATGACAGTGATGTCACTGCAAAGGCAGCACCTCGGCACCTCTACTTTGTTAGGAATTTGAGATTCAAAATGTCAAAGATATTTAACAAATTTCTATAGATGTACAGTGGAGAGCATTCTGGCACAAGGATCAAAGGAGGCAGCAGGTGGTATGTAGACTGAGCTAGTTTCTTCAGAGGCACAAGCCTCCATACCATACAATCATAGAGAAGTACAGCACAGAAACAGGTCCACTGGCGCATCTAGTCCATTTAAACAGCCTACTCCTATCAATCTGCACTGGGACCATAGCCTTCCATATCCCTACTATCCATGTACCTATCCAAACTTCCTTAAACATTGAAATCCAGTGCGTATGCATTTGTGGTGGCTGCTCATTCCACACTCTCAATACCCTCTGAGCGAAGAAGTTTCCCATCATGTCCTCAGACGACTTCTTCAAGATATGGTGCCTCGAGAAAGCAGCATCCAACACCGAGGACCCTCACCATCCAGGACATACTCCCTTCTTGCTATTAACACCAGGGAGAAGATACAGGAACCTGGAGACCCACACTCAATGATTCAGATAAAGCCTCTTCCCCTCTGCCATCAGGTTTCTGAATGGCCCAAGACCCCTTAAACTATCTTCCTATTCTTTTTAATAAGTACTGTTTTGTAATTTATAGTAATTTTATGTCTTAGCAATGTATTACTGCTGCAAAACAGCAATTTTCACATCACCCAAGTCAGGGATAAGTCTGACTCTGATCTCAGAACAGATTTTCAGGATTATGGTATCTGGCATGCGAACAAAGAGGCATGCCCTTTAGAACTAACTGTGTATAAGGTGAATCATCTCACTTAATTTCCAAGTTGTATTCCATCTGGCATACAACCCACTTGTCCATGTACCCTCAATGTCTCTCTTTATTCCTGTACTTAAATCCTACCTAGTAGAGTCGCATGTAATGGTACAAAGGTAGATTTGCCTTGAGCATTGGTTCCCAAATTAAAGGAGAAGCCAGTAGGTGGGCACTTGGTAGCAAAGCAGGCAGCTGAGTGATTACAGGCTTAATAAAAAAATGACTTATTATAAGCATTTGATCTTCAGTGCCTCAATTGATTACAATGATCACATATTCACCTCATCTCTTGCTAACCCTCCATTCTCTTAAGACTTTGCTCAATATGCATTTATAGTTGTTGAAAAGCAATTTAACACTTCTGTATTTGGCATACCGTGAGCAATTTGGACTGAAGAAATTGTGCTATTTACAAGCCCATGCCACACATTATTGCCGTTCATTACTGTAGTATAGTGTTAACTACTACAATTCCCATACTCTAATCACTGAGTGATTCAATTCCTGTGAATTAGGGCATGGTGTTCAGAATCTGGCCTTTTGAATGGTCTTGACCACATTTCTCTAGCCCATGGTTCAACTGAGATATTGCTGCCCTACTTATGTACCTTCAAGAGAGTCGTGCTTTGCCTGAGGTGTTATGATGTCGTGACTTTCCCCCTTTATCGATTGCAGTGCTTGAGGTTGGACTTCTAATAGGTGGTTGACACAATGAAAATGGCAGAAGTAGACCAAACGAAAAAGTGTAGAGAGCATAATATGGAATATCTGAAATATGGATTTATACCAGCCCTAAGCAACCAACACTAGCCAATGTGTCTATTGTACAAAAAAAACTTTTTTTCCCAAATGAGGCAATGAAAACATCCAGGCTCCTTGAACATTTGAAGAGAATACATTCTGAAAAAGCAATTAAGCACTGTTTATTTTCAGTCACTTAATGAAAACTTTCAGAAACAGAAAACACTTCAAAACATGCATGCCAGCACCTTACAATGAAATAGTGACAGTTTGTCTGCTTCATACATTTCACTGCTAAATCAAGAAGGTGCCTTACAATTGGAGAAGAACTAATTCTGCCAGGAGTAACAAAGGTTCTGAGTATAGTTTTGTACAAGTCACCAAACCAAATAATTAAAACAATTCCACGCAGCGACAACTCTGTTCAAAGACGAATAGATGAAATGTCTGAGAAGGTGAAAGACATTGTGCCATACTTAGGCCAATAGAATTTTCTCTACAGTTGGATGAGTCAACTTTGCCAGACAAAAAAATCTTGGCTTCTTGGTTATGTTCGCTTCATAAAAGATGAAAGCATGTTTCAAGAATTGTTATTTGAAAGGAGACTAGAAACAGATAAGGTGAAGTCAATATTTCAGGGTTATTGAGCATTCCCCCCCCCCCCCCCAAGAGAAATACATTATGCTCATGAACGTTCTTCCTTGTGCAACAGATGGGGCATCATCAATGACAGGACTCCACCGTGTTTTTTTAAACCTTTTTTGAAAAAGCTACCCAATAGATTTACTATACATTATGAAATTCACAGGTAACATTTTGTCACAAGAAAACCAGGTAATCAGCTGCATAAGTCATTAAATACTATTATCACAGCAACAAATAAAAGCAAGTCCCGTGCTCTCAATTCTCCATTATTTTGAGAGCTTTATTTTGAGAACTAAGAACAATTTGAACACTTGCTGCTGCATACAGAAGTCAGATGGATCTTAAAAGGAAACTGCCTGAGATACTTCTATGCACTATGTAATAAAATTCTTTGAAGACAGGAATGCATCACTCAGTAATCAACTCAAGAATATTTGGCATGACATTGCTTATCTGTCAGAATTATTTGCAAAGTTTAATGAAATCAATCTTCAATTACAAAGAAATGTGAATCTTATCAAAGTCACATCAGTCATTTCCACATTTCTGTTCAAGTTAACCCTATTTAAGTGCAACATCGGCTGTAGCAACCTCTTCCAATTTTCAAGTCTCGGAGTTGGAAGAGGAAGAATATCAGATAATGTTCTTCAGGTATACTGTGCCCTCCTGGGTGAGCTGCATAAAGACATGCCAGAGAGATTTTAGGATCTTCTCTGGATCCAAATTTCAGATAGGGTATTAAATCTACTCCTGAACACTTGTAATGAGGAATTGACAGGAAGAACTATTAATGAGAAGAACTGATCTCACTACAAAATGACTGAGCTGAAATTGCATGATTTAGCATGATTTTTGATTGCAGAAAGAGATCTCTGAATGCTATCCTGCTCTGTGGAAAAAGGTCAAGATGTTCTTTATTGCTTTTCCAACATCATACTTAGTAGAATGCAGTTTAAGTGCAGTTACCCAACTTCCTTTTAAGCAACAAAACAAACTGCAAATGTAGGGATCTGAGACTCGTTCTGACTGACATTGAGAAGCTGATATCACTGCATCCCATTTAAGACGAAAAAAACAATAAAGTAGTGAACAGCTGCATTGCAATGTACACTCTAAAACTGCTGATGAAAATTGTTTTAACTGCAAAATTATTTTATTACAGCTTTAAATAGATTTGAGTAACTTTTGCAATTATTTATCACTGCTATTTTCTTTCACTGTGTATCGCAAATCAAAATGCTTTATAGCTTTCATGGTATGCCTGGAAAAGGAGAATGTGTCACCTAGGGGTTGGTGACCCAAAAAAGTTTGGGAACCACTGGTCTAGAACTTAATGGGTAAACATGCTAAGAGACAGGTTTGTTAATGAGCAGTGGCAGATATTCAAAACAGTTGGTCCCTAACACTCAGAAATTAATTCCAATTAGAAACAAGGATTCCAAGAGAAAGAGGAACTGCCCATGATTGAGGAGCCAAGGGTAATATTAATATTAAATCAAAAGGTAGAGCACAAAGTGGCAAGGGGTTTGGGAATCTGTTTTAAGAAAGAGTAATAAAAGGCTAAGAAACACAGCTTGCATCTTTGCCTCACTGCAATAATTTTCCAATATTCAGCATTTAATAGACTCATGGCAAGAACCAATTTCCACCTGATGGCTTGCTGACAATCACATGCAGTGTATCAGATGGGTGGAGAAAGAGCAGGGAATGATCAAGCATTGTGTTAAGGCAACCCTATAAGCATTGTCTGCATAGTCAAAAATGGAAGATGGACTAGAGTCCTCAAAGTTTCATGTGGAAGCTTCAACGGAAGCTTAACTATCACTTTCTTGGTCCACCTCTCCTAGCTTCCAGAATTTACACAGGCAGGTTTCGGACTGCAACATAAAATAGTGCAAGTGACACTGGCAACAAAGGGCATGTCACACTTTCTCAGGAAGACAGCCTCCCCGATGATCTCACAACTTTTCAAAACACTTGAAAGACTGTGTAATTTGGGTCACGTGCAACTCTATTATAGAACAATTGGAAACTGGAAGATTATTAATGCAAGGAAAGGGGGAGGGGCAATTTTACTAAAGTGCCTCCAGGGATAAGAGTTGTCAAAAATATTCTACAACTGACAAAGAGCAATGTATTTCTCCCATTTTATTTTGTAGCTGTAGAAAGGAACTAATTGAAGAGAGAATTCTTAGGGATAGGATTTGAGTATTTGTAAAACCATGTCCTAATTAGGGAGAACCAGCATGGCTTTGTGCAGCGTGAATCGTATCTTATTACGCATGTTTTTTGATGATGTGATGAGGGCAGTTGATGAAAGTAGAACTGGGGATGTTGCCTATGTAGATTTCAGTAAGGCATCTGTCGCTTATAGGAGGCACATCCAGAGATTTAAATGCATGAGGTCCATAGTGAACTGGCCATTTGGATTCAGAACTGGCTTGCCCATTGAAGACAGAGGGTAGTGGTCAAAGGGACTTATTCTAGCTGGAGGTCTGTCATTAGTTCTGCAGCCACCTCTACTGGGACTTCTGCTATACACTGGTGAGCTGAATGAAAATGTAGATGCGTGGGTTAATAAGCTTGCAGATGACACAAACACTGTTAGTGTTGTGAATAGTGTAGATTGGCAAAGAATACAACGGAACATAAATTGGTTGCAGATGTGGATGGAGAAATGTCAGATAGTGTTTAACCCTGACAAATGAGAAATGCTGCACCCTGGTCAGTCAAAAGTAAAGAGATAATATACATAAGAACAAGACTCTTAATAATGTTGATGAGCAGAGGGATCTTGGAGTCCAAGTTCATAACTCCCTGCTACAGAGGTTGATAGGGTGGTTATGGTGGCATGTGGTATGCTTACCTATATCAGTTGATGCACTGAGTGCAAAAGTCAGGAAGTTATGTTGCAGCTTTATAAAACTCTAGCAGGTCGTATCTTGAGTATTCCATAGTTACGGTCACGGTATTATCTTTATTGAGATAGCTTAGAATAGGCCCTTCTAGTTCTTCAAACCATGCTGCACAGCAACCCTGATTTAACCCTAGCCTAATTATGAGACAATTAACAATGATCAATGACCCTACCAACCGGTACAACTTCGACTGTGGGAGGAAACCAATGCACTCAGCAGAAACCCACCCGGTCGCAGGGAGAACGTAGAAACTCCTTATAAACTGTAGCAGGAATTGAACCCAGGTCACTGGAATTGTAAAGCTTTGTGCTAACCACATTAGTGTGCTGACCAACTTCCAAGTCCCTCTGCATCTCTGGTTTTGAATTTTCTCCTGTTTTAGAAAATAAGCCATGCTGTTATTCCTTCTAAAAAAAGGGCAAGGCTATTCACTTCCCTAAACTATAATCCATCTGCCACTTCCTTGCCCATTCTCCCAATCTATGTCCTTCGGCAGACTCCCTGCTTCCGCAACACCATCTGCCCCTCCACCAATCTTGGTAGCATCTGTAAACTTGAACACAAAGCCATCAATTTTGTCATCCAAATCTTTGACATTCAGGTCAAGGGAATTGATAAATTTAGTTAAGAAAAATATAAAGTATGTAAAGCTTAGGAAGCTAGAATCAAACAGTGCCCTTGAGGATTATAAAGATGCTAGAAAAGAACTCAAGAAGCCAGTTAGAAGAGGAGAGGCCTTGAAAAGTCCTTGGCAAGTAGGATTAAAGGCTGCCAAGTCTCACATCAGTGTTAGGAAAGTTAATGGAGAAAAATTTTCGGGATAAGATTTGAGCATTTGGAAAAACATGGCCTAATTAAAGAGAGTCGGCATAGCTTTGTGCGGGGCAAGTTGTGCCTTACTAACTTGAGTTTTATGGAGTTGATAAAGCTGGGTTGTTGTCTACGTGGATTTTAGTAAGGCACTGACAAGATCCCTCAAGGGAGTATCATTCAGAGGATTAAGATTCATGGGATCTATGAGGAATTGGCTAGACAAATGTTAAGTGTTACACCTTGACAGGTCAAATGTAAAGAGACCGTACATGATAAGGGCAAAACCCTTAACAGTACTGGTGAGCAGAGAGATCTTGGGATCCAAATTCATAGCTCTCTGAAAGTGGCTACACAGATTAATAGGTGGTCAAGGTGGCATATTGCATGCTTGCCTTTATTAGTCAAGGCACTGAGTTTAACAGTCAGCAAGTTTTGTTGAAGCATTACAAAACTCTGGATGCTCTGCAATAATCCAGATGCAGCCTATTTCTGGTTGCTTCATTATAAGAAGGATGTCGAGGCTTTGGAAAAGAGGTTTACCAGAATGCTACCTGGATTAGAGGGCATGTGCTATAACGAGAAGTTGGACAAATTTCGGTTGCTTTCACTGGAGTGACGGAGGCTGTGGGGACATCTGATAAAGGTTAATAAGATTATGAGAGGCATAGACAGAAAAGACAGAGCATCTTCTTCCCAGGGTTGAAATGTTGAAATACCAATGCCATGCATTTAAGGTGAAGGAAAGAGGGGTGGGGGATAAGTTCAAAGGAGATGAGGCAAGTTGTTTGTTTAAAAAAAAGTGGTAGGTACCTGGAATGTACTGCATGGGGTGGTGGCAGAAGATATATTAGTGATTTTTAAGAGGTATTTAGATAGGCACATGAATGTGAGGAAATGGAAGGGTATGGACATGTATAGCCAAAAGGGATCAGTTTAGTTGGTCATTTACTTATTTAATTGGTTGAGCACAACACTGTGGGCCCAAGGGCCTGTTCCTATGGTGTACTGTTCTATGCTCTATGCCTTCTGCTGGAGTCTGTTACCTGTGTGATGCAAACATACAGCTAGTGGCCTGCTGGTGTGGACAATACTCATTTCCTGGAACATCCCAAAAAAAAACATTTCACAGGCTATAAAACTCTAGGCCATGACTAGTGATAACTTGCAATCAGGAACTGATTTTCCTAATGGGACTGTGGAACTTCTCTACATTGCTTTGCAATGAATTGTAAAGGTAATTTATTGCCTGAACACTTTAGCTTTCACTTTGCAGCCTTCCCCTGCCCTTCAGGTTTCTAGACTGGTGGTGTTGCTTCTCTGTGTAGTAGTCTGGCCACAGTGCTATCTTAATCCAATCTGTAATGCCAAGTAAATGATTTCCAGAAGACCTCGACAACAACCAAATCAGCACAAGTATTTAAATACAGCCAATGTTATACACAGAACATGAGGTTCTTTTGAACAAGGCTACTCTCATTCATTGCTTGTATCTTAAGATTACGTCTCACTGTAGTTGCTAAAAATAACACAAATCAGGTGGTCAGTGCAGAGAACTACTTGTAGCTAAAATGCATTCATTCAGTTTCCAGTAAACAGTGGTGACCATATATTAGACCAAGATATCTCATTTCAAATGCTCACAGTACACAGGTAACTACAGATAAAAATAAATAAATACAAATAAAATACATGGTTAACTCATACAATGCTAAGAATTTTCTAACAAGGCTGTCTGAGCCATTTATATAATTTTATTTTCAAGAAATGAAATAATGTCATTTCTTATAATGTGATTAATTGCAATTGGAAGAACCATTGCAACTTGTTTAACCTTATACTACACTGCAAGAACTAACCAGCATTCAGGTGCTCTCCTACACATCCTTCTAAACTTGGGGGAAACATGTTGGAAAAATAACTCCTATCTTCAGTTTAAGGTTTCCAGGAGGTTTTCATTGAAATTAATTTGGAAACTTTGCCTCATTATGTAGAAAAGGGTCAGAGGTAAAATATCATGGAGATCAAGTAAATATTAAGAATTGCCCAGTTTAATCATAGAGGCAGTTTTGCCCACACTTTTTATTCAATGGAAGGATCTGGACATCAAGGTCAGCATTCCCTTACTAACCATGACAAAATGGTAGATGAGCTGTTTTTGAATCACAGCAGTGATTCTGCATTTGCTCCCACAGCACTGCAGGGCTTGACTTATCTTTTAATAAACCATACAACGTGATAATTAAAAGTCTTGAAAAAATATAAATGTAACCGGTAAAGACTAGATCTGGTTCAGATAATCATTTCCAATAGAGAAGGGGAGAGGGAACACAATCTGGTAGTGCATTTTTCATCTTATCACATGCTTTCAAGGAGTTAACATTATCCAAGATACACATTCTCTTAGCCACCTACCAGGACTTTCTACTCGTTTATAGTGATATGGATTAATGCAGACTTCTTTCTGCTTTGAGCCAAATGGAAATTCACAACATTCTAATGGCTTCAGTTCATGATGACTCTGAAGATCGGGCCAACGCCATACACGACAATAAATAACATGTGGTAGGCCCTTTCGATGCGATACCTGAAGGCGACCATCTAGAGACCGAGGAATAGTGACACAGTTACTAGGTTGACCAGGACTGCTTAATGCCTTCTCTAGCTCTTCCATGGCTCCCTTCTTCTTTTTGAGTTTCTTCACCAATGCATCAACTGCTTTTTCAGCCCATTTTTCCTCCTCATCTCCTTGCTTCCAGCCCAGTAGGCGTTTCACAGCCGGGCTGGTGAATGAGAATAAACTTGCCATTGTAGTCATCTCAACCAGTTTTGAAACCAATAGCAGGGTTGCTATTGTGTTTTAAGAGATTAACAATAGTTCTTAAGTATTTTAAAAAGGAATATTATTTTGGGCATCAAACCAATCTTGAGATACAAACTCTGTTTCTTTGTTCAGCAGGATTGCCCCTAAAAGTCCAGTTTAAAATCCACAGGGTAAAAGAATCTTGAATCGATTTTGGAATGTATTCAGATAATTTTCTTCCGGATCTATGAGAAAATAAGAGCAAAAAGTTAGATTAAGAAATTAGTTCAAGATTAATTGTACATTCACTTCCACCCTGCCTATTTTAAGCACAATTTCAGTCATTTTCCCTACTATAATATTGGCCTCACTTGTAGTTGGTAATTTTGCTAACAAGGATGGAATGGTAGAATCAAAGGCTAAATGGGACTCTCATTAATTGGAGTTACATTTTGATTCTGGTAAACAAATTGTACTTGTCAAATTAACATTTCAGAAAAACATAATTGCACTTGTACAAACTTCATTTATCCTAGTAATGATTGTTTTTTGAAGCAGTATTTTTAAAAGTCAACACGACTACTCAAACACAAAATATATTAGTTTATGTGTAGGTGCAAAAGGAGTACCTGCCTCTATCCCATCATCTTTGACTCCCAAGACATCCCTAATAAATGAAATCCTGCATAAAAATTAAAGTATTTCAAATAAATGCAAGGGCAGATTTCAGCAGTATTTTTTTCCTCTCTAATCAGAGAGGACCAAGAGTTAAGCAATGAGAGGATTTTCAACAATGAAATGCAACTTTGCCCATGGCTGAAAAACAGTGGGAATATTTTTTTTCTCCTTTCTGTTTTATATCTGAGGGCCTTATAGCATTAAGCAAAGCAAAAAATGCAAAACCAAATCAGTCAGTGCACATATTTCCCAGGATTTATTCTGCATTATTTTTACATTAGTATTCACTCTGGACTTTTTTTATTTGACAGTTACTCAATTTTCTAACAACCCAAGCTTTTCCCATTCAGTATTATCAACATCACCTTTTCAAAGTAAAATTCGAGGAAAGAAATAAAACATTTCCCCCCCCCCCAAAAAAGGACAGCATTGCAATTCTTTTGTTAAATTTAGATGTGTCAATGAAGATGAGCAATCAGATTGACTAAAACAAAATACCAAATCACAGAATCTTCCAATGAAAAAGTGGACTGTCAAGCAAGCACAAAACTGCTTCAGAAATAGTAGGCAAAGGCTATACTCATCTACTAGTACCAAAGTGTAGTAAAAGTAATGGGTTTTCTGAAAGCAAGAATATTGGCATTTACATTTACAAATCCCAGTTCAAACACACCAAGCAACTCCAAAGACTGAAAAGTTGATACAAGGCACAAGAAATCAAAAAATTAAAAACATCAAAACTCTGGCAGTAAAATATGTCTCTCATATCAAATTGTACTTTTATTCAAAGGCAGCAGGGAAAAAGCAAAGAGGGCAGTGTTATCTAGAGTGGCCCTGTCTAGATAACACTAATATTTCCTATAGATTGCTCCTGCATATTTGCCAAAGCTTTGCTTTTGTCAGCAGTCTGAGCATGCCACGATAGTTCATTCTGCCATCAGCCAGCAAGTGAATGCGTCTCTACAAGTGAACCCACCCCCTTTACTTTAGGGGTCCAAGGTGGACAGAGGAGTCTCATGCAACAGATTTTAAAGTTGGCTGACAGAAACAGTGACCTGGAAGATTCGTCTTCATGATTAAATGAAACACATGAAGCCACAGACCATTTGAGTATTTTGAAGAGGTTGCTCTTCAAGTTCCAGTTGCACTTCAGCCCCACAAGCCTGACCCACTCCCACAAAAGATAACAGCCATTAACTGGTATTGTTGGTCATTGAAATGTTTAGTAGAGTGCTGCAGTAAGACTGGCAATTTAGAATAGCTACATAGTAAGAACACTGTGTGCATCTGGGAAATTCAGTTAATCAAGTTTGGTAACCACAATCATGAGTGATGTTGATCTTCTGTTCATTGTTTTCATATTTTAAACTAGCCCAGCTTCATTACTTGGCAACACCTAGCTGGATATACTGTCAACCTGAAATTATTAACCTGCTCAGTTGAGGAAAATCACCAGAGACACAAAATTACCTCTGAAACGGTTTTTATTCAGAGAGGAGTTTGCAGCCCCACGCACTTCGAGCGTAAGGTAGCCAACTCCCAATTTGTCGGTTTACAAAGGTCATACTTATACTCAAAAGCAGGGTACATTCGCAAATATGGTTACTGATTCAAATTCATCGACTGATTGGCTATTGCATAGCTAAGCATGCGAAATACTCAGAATTAGCAAAGATTCAAGCGTAATACTTGGAAGCACTTCAAAACACTTGAAATAGGTATGACTCAGAATACTCTGCCAAACACATTATCTTGTGGTCGCAGGTTCCCTTTTCCTTGTGATCTCCACGTCTGGCCTGGCACCTTATTTTAGCTACCTCTCCTTACCTCCCCAATGATGTACCTCTCTTGTCCTGTCTACATATTTTGCTACACTTACCCCTCGCCCACCCCCTCTACACATACCCCTTACCCTTTTCACATTCTCAATACCATAATCTGACAACATGCTCTTGAAGCAGTCATCTATCACCCCAAGAGACCATCTGAGAACACCTTCAAAATAATCAACTACTCTTCAATCTAAATGCTCCCCTTGCTGACTCAAGAAATATAAAACAGAACAAACTAAATTTATTCTCACAAAATGTAATTTACAAACTTTGCTTTAGAAGCCAACATTGCTGAATTTCTGGAATACTCCTAACCTGGAACAAAAGCTCAAATCAAAGAATGCTTGCACATTCAGCCACTTCAGAACTGTGCAGCAAAACTAGATTTTCAATAATTTAAATGTAACTCCCTGGGTCACCTCAGGCTCGCTCAGCTCGTTCTTGTCTAGGGGGAGCAGCCTTTGGCCCCGCCAAACTGGGTAATCAGCTGGTGTGGATGCTGTGTGATGTCCCCGCCTCGCCCAAAACCAGACAGTACACCATATGCGATTAAATGAGTACAATTTATAAAGGTTACTATAACTAAGTGATTAATAACGATACAGTATATATGAAGAGAAAATTAAAGAAAAGGCGCCAAACTTATCAAAGTCCAAACCACTTCGTGCACAACCGTTGGAGCTCAATTACTGAAGTCTTCTGGCCACCATTCGATCCCCTCCGAACTCCTCGACTCTCCAAACAGCTCAGGACCCTCCGAGTGGTCAACCAAGCACATCTAGCGTCATCCCCCCCCCCCCCGGAGAATCTCCCGGCCTCGGACCCCCCTTTGGGGTCCGATCCTCGCCCAGCTTAGAGCATTGCGTCCTCTCTCTCGACCCCCTCGCGCCGATCTGCCCAAAAGCCCGTCAACAAAAGCTTACAGACTCAGAAGAAAGAACATTAATCCCCATTTGGAATACCATTCTCGTTATCAGTAAATTAGCATTCCTGCTAGTTAACAAAAGGAAACCCTTTCCCAACAGTAACAAAGAGAAAAAAAGTAACCCCCTTTACACACTTCCTCCACCAAATAAAAGTCATGTCCTCATGACTACTAAATAACTCGCCACCTTTCCTGCCAACACACTGTAACCCAAGCACAAACAGTGACATCTCCTCCCCACACAGTAACCCTCACGCCCTGTTCCTCAGGCGCTACTTAGGCCAACTATCTGGGAGTTCCCTAACCCTTCTGAGGCCTCCGTACCCCCTCACCTAAACCCTTCAGGCTCGGACACAACTGGGGATACCTTGGGCCCACTACCAACACCTCTCTCAACCTCTCACTCATGCCCCACACTGCACACAGCTAACCCTCCCCGCTACACCTGACTCAATGGGAGAAGGGCCAAAGGTCTCTTCCTCAATCGAGGGAAAGTCAGCAAAAGGCAGCATGTACCACACATCCAGCACATCATCCATCGAATCTGTATTCTTCCTCATTCCGGTGATCGGTAGCTGCTGTTTGATCTTCTCCAAACGGAAACACGTGGCCTGCACTGCTCCCGCAGTCTCTTCAGCCTCCTGTTCAGTATTCACTGCACTTCTCTCCAGCTTTTTCTTCCTCATGACTTCTTCCAGATCAACTTTCAGGTTTTGCACTTCATTTGAACTGTCGATGGTCATCTTCAGGTTCCCTTCAAGCTTCCGCTTCTCTCTTCTGAGATTCGTCTGTAACTTCTTCACCTCTGCAAACTCCCCTCTCCAGGTTCTCAGTTTGCTATTACCCTCAGTCAGACAACTTTCTTCATTCTCTCCAACTTGTAAGTCTTCCGAATGGTTCCAGATTACTTTCTCCAGTCTCTCCGTCTTCATATCAAACTTGATTCCGTAGAGACAGTCTCTCACGAGCTGCGACCTTCACCAGCCCTGGCACGTGTCCCGAAAACACTTTAACTCGGTAGTTCTCAGCTCCTCCTGCAACGACCTCACCATATTCTCCTGAGGCAAATCCAAATACCAAGAGATCATCCACATACACCAAAACTCCAAACGCCTCCACATCCCCTATGGTCTTCCACCTGCCCCGCAGGAAGGTTGCAAAGGCTCCAGATATGCCCTGTGGCATCTTTTCAGACCCGAAGACTCCTAGGGAATTTATAACGGCCGTCTTCTCCTTGTTGGCCCCACTCATCGGGATCTGGCAACATCCACTCCTCAGATCCAGCACCTTAAACCACTTCACACCACTCAGACAGGCCATCGCCTCTCTGGCCCTCAGGGCCATATTCTGGTCACTGACAGTGCGCCTCTTCAACGCAATATAATCCATACACACGCTGCCTACATCTTCCACGGCTGTAGGGGCCAGTCGCTGCAACCTCTCTCTCTCCGAGGTGTCTTCAGCAGTCAACTCCCCTCCCTTGTGGTATTTCGCAGCGTCCACGAAGAGGGTCTCACCCTCAGATACTTCCCCCAGGCCGTACCACCACTGGCTCTTGTTTGAATTCGGTATCAGCCCAATGCTGCTACACACGTCCACACAAGCAGCTCGAAACCCTGGGTGCATCGACAATGCCTCCAAACAGCGCTCACCCGCCTCCTCCGGGCAGGCTCCCAAGCGCACCAGCAGGATTTTGGTTCTCTCTAGAACAGAAACGCTGCCCGTCTCAACAGGGTCCGGACACATCAGCATTAACGATTCATGAACCTCAGTCTCCTCCACATTTGCCTCTAAGAACTCCATTTTCACTGACCAACAACCGTTGTCTGGATAATCACCGGCACTGGTACCCCGAATCTCCAGTGTCCTCAATGTTGTCAAGGGTAAATGCTTCCAATAACTGTTATGAAACAAACTGTACAGCAACTTCACCGGTGCCCCGGTGCCGAGGATGGCTTTAACTTGACTTCCATCCATCCGTAACAACACCTGTGCGCATGGCCCCTCTAAGCCTTCAGGAATAGGGTCTGTTCTTTTCGGGAGTTCCTTGGTACATTGCTGGGAACGTGCTCCCCCAGAGACCCCAAGCCGTTCCCCCACTGGGCCTCCTCTAAGTTTCCCGACACCTCTCGAATCAACGGAACAACTGATCCCCTTGACAGATCCCCTTGGCACCACAAGCAATTTATCTGCCCCCCTAGGCAAAAAGGGATACCTTAAAAACTTCCCACCAATCTCCTGCCACAGATATAATAAGCCCCCCAGCTGCGGCATTTGACTTCCAGTCGAACCACACTCATTTTCCCACACTTCCCAGAACTGGCAGCGGTCACTTCGAGGTAATTGCGCCTGACAGTTCTAACAAAGTCACCAGTCCGCCTACTCAAACTTTCAACCCGTCCCTGTCGCTTTTCCTCAGCCAAGCACTGCCACTCACCCCACAACTGAGGGGTCCGCTCCGCCCACGCCTCCGCCCCTTTAGGGCTGGACATTATTCCAACAACCGGGCGGAGCTCACCACTGCTGAAACATCCCAACCTGTCACTCCTCAATCTCCAAACAGTACGGACAACCCATGGTCCCACCACCGTTTCGTCAGCACTAGTCGGAACTCGAACAATGACAATTGCTACCAACAGCAACCACCCCACCCAACACACATACAGCGATAACCAGCAATCGCACACCCACAAAGGCACACCAGCTCTTCGCCGCAGACACAATTTAAAGAGGGTGATCACACAGCTTCCACAGAAATCAATCCCGGACGAGCACCCCACAATGTAACTCCCTGGGTCGCCTCAGGCTCGCTCAGCTCGTTCTTGTCTAGGGGGAGCAGCCTTCGGCCCCGCCAAACTGGGTAATCAGCTGGTGTGGATGCTGTGTGATGTCCCCGCCTCGCCCAAAACCAGACAGTACACCATATGCGATTAAATGAGTACAATTTATAAAGGTTACTATAACTAAGTGATTAATAACGATACAGTATATATGAAGAGAAAATTAAAGAAAAGGCGCCAAACTTATCAAAGTCCAAACCACTTCGTGCACAACCGTTGGAGCTCAATTACTGAAGTCTTCTGGCCACCATTCGATCCCCTCCGAACTCCTCGACTCTCCAAACAGCTCAGGACCCTCCGAGTGGTCAACCAAGCACATCTAGCGTCATCCCCCCCCCCCTCGGAGAATCTCCCGGCCTCGGACCCCCCTTTGGGGTCCGATCCTCGCCCAGCTTAGAGCATTACGTCCTCTCTCTCGACCCCCTCACGCCGATCTGCCCAAAAGCCCCCGTCAACAAAAGCTTACAGACTCAGAAGAAAGAACATTAATCCCCATTTGGTTTACAAAGGAATACCATTCTCGTTATCAGTAAATTAGCATTCCTGCTAGTTAACAAAAGGAAACCCTTTCCCAACAGTAACAAAGAAAAAAAAAGAAACCCCCCTTTACACAAAATATCAGTTTTGATCTTCATACATGTCATGCCTTCAAGCCAAATTATAGCAAAATGTTTCCTTTCAATCCAAGACAACTCAGTCACAAGGTTCTAAAGGGCACCACAGAAACACAGCAGTTAGCGTGATGTTATTACAGCTTGCCGTGCTCCAGTGTTTAATTCCAGTGCGCCGTCTGTAGAGTCTGTACGTCCCTCCTTGGGTGCTCCAGTTTCCTTCCACAGTCCAAACTGGTACCAGTTAGTAAGGTCATTGTAAATTGTCCCGTGATTAGGTTAGGCTTAATTGGGTTTATTGGGGGTTACTGGGGCAGTGTGGCTCAAAAGGGCAGAAGGGCCCACTCTGCAACAGACAGACAGACAGAGGATTGTCCAGCAGAGGGAACCGTTTAAACCTTTTCAGATAATGTTTTTTTTAAATACAGGAAAACAGTAAAACTCCTGTCCAAAAATATGAGTAGTCATGCAACAAATGCTCCCACCCATCAATTTTGGCATTAGTTTATTTGCAGAAATGATACAAGATGCAGAATCCAGATATTACTCTTAAAATGCCTTGTGTTATGCAGTGAAAAAAACCTGGGAAGGCTTACAAGCAGATCACTATTGGTCACTTGATGTACAGTACTGTGCAAAAGTCTTAGGCACCCTAGATGTTTTAATACAAATTTTGCTTTAGATGTTTATAATAAAAATTAATAAACCATTTTTCAGATAAAAGCTTGATGACTTTGTAGATATATAGCGCAGTGCTTGATTAAACAAAGATGACAAACAGGACGCTATGATGACAACATAAAATGAACTAAACTAATTGAAACAGAAATTGTACAATGTACAATGCATCAAACTGGGTAAAGGACAACCAAACTAAAAAGATGAGAGTGTGGCAGACATGTCTGTTTAACCTTCAAATCATCAATTCTTACATCATGGCAAGAGTGAGCATAGCCACAAGGTGTCATCCTGTATCAGCAAGGTCTCTCCTGTGCAGAAATTTCAGGGTAGTCTGGAGTTTCAGGACATGCTGTTCAAGCTCTTCCAAGGAAGCATGAAGAAATAGGCAAAACTGAAAACCAGAAACGTGGTTATCGGCCATGGAAACTGAGTGCAGCTGACATGAGATACATCAGGCTGACGTACTTTCAGCTCTGAACTCACAGAAAGCACTAGAACCCAAGTACATCTATCTACAGTCCAGAAAAGTCTTGTCAGAAGTGGTAACAAAGCCAAAAGACTCACCCAAGGTCTGGAGTGCTGAACAACGGCAACAAGTGCTCTGGAATGACAAATCAAAATTTGAAATTTCTGGCTCAAACAGAAAGCAGTATGTACGTAGAAGAGTTGATGAGTGCTACACGGTTGAGTGTCTGCAGCCAACAGTGAAGCATGGAGGAGGTTCTCTGCAGGTATGGGGTGGCACTTCTACAAGTGAAGTTGATGATCTGGTCAGAATCAATGGAATCCTCAATGGCAAGCATAAGCAGATTCTCATCCATCAAGCATCATCATTAAGGAGGCATTTGATCGGTCCTAAATTAATCTCTGCAGCAGGAAAATGACCCCAAACATGTGGTCAACGTCGTAAAGAACCATCTTCAGTAAAAAGAACAAGGAGTTCTACAACAAATGGTATGGCCTCTAAAGAGTCCCGATCTCAACATCAAGGCTGACTGGGATTACCTGGAGAGACCGAAGTACACGAAACATACAAAGTCTGCAGAAGAAATGTGGCAAGTTTTCCAAGATGACTGGAACAACTGGCTGATTTTCAAGTTCAAAGATTCAAAGTACATTTATTATCAAAGTATGTATGCAGTATACAACCCTGAGATCCTTCTTCCCATAGACAGCCACGAAACAAAGAAAACCATGGAACCCATTCTAAGAAAATCAAACCCCCAATGCACAAGGAACAAATTGCACCAACGGCAAAAAGTGAGCAAAAAAAGTATAAAACATCAAACTACAAGTCATCCAAACATTCCAGGAATGTTCAGTTCACTCAGTCCAACCTAATGCTGTGTCATTCGTTAAACTGCAGACCACAGAGGCAGTTTGCTCCAAACAGAATCGCACAAAATAG
The DNA here is from genome assembly GCF_030144855.1 of Hypanus sabinus. NCBI lineage: Eukaryota > Metazoa > Chordata > Chondrichthyes > Myliobatiformes > Dasyatidae > Hypanus > Hypanus sabinus. The sequence goes on from NC_082708.1 coordinate 116,978,786, forward strand.
CAAAAAAAGGAGCAAACAAAAACCCATAACATGATGAGTTTCTGGTTTCTATTGTGCAGTTTTCTGCTTATATAAGTGCTCAACAGTGTACCTAAGAGAATTGATACAGTTTTAAAGGTCAAGGGTGGTCACACCAAATATTGATTTTATTTAGATTTTTCTGTTTACTCTTCATAATAATTTTTGATATTTAGAAACTTTTCATTTTCTTATTTGAGAAAGCATCTTTACAGATTTTTTCAAACATACCTAAGACTTCAACATAGTACTATAGATGCAGTTGTGGGTTGTGCAGTTGCTCATGACTACCAGTCCCTTCAATGTTATGGCTGAAACTTTTACCTCACCGTCAATTTCCATTTTCTTATCCAAAATCCCTTGGTTACCTTCGAACAATCTATTAACCTATTGAATTTGGTCAGCAACTGAGCCTCTATAGCCCTTTTGAATAGAAGACGCCAAAGATTCAGTGTTCAGTCAATTAATAAATTTCATTTCAACTGCCCCAAATGACTGACCTTGCTTCCAGACACCTCAAACAAGAAATACCAATTCTGCATCTATCCTGTTAAGTCTATAAAAAATAAAGTCTTATATGAGATCATTTGTCATTCATCTATGTTCTAGAGAACATAATTCCAAATTCACTTAATCTCATCTCGAACAAAACTCACAAATCCCAGGGATTAATCTAGTGAACCTCAGCTACATTCCATTACTTCCACCATAAATCTGTGCTTCGACAGTGAAAGCAGACTCAAAAGATTTTCCAGACCGTCTCACTTTTGTACAATATCCATATACTCAAATCCTTTAGTAAACATACCTTTTGCCTTTCAAATTGTTGCTGAATCTGCAATATTAATTTTCAGTAGTATGTATACAATAGAACCCTCAGAACACCACCTTTAATTATTTCTTTATCAAATGAAGAATGATCTCAGATTTCCCCCCACCCCACATTAAATTCCGTATATTTGCCCATTTACTTCATCTACATTCCTCATCACATTTGATATCCTCATCCAAATCAATGGTATAGATTGAGTACAGCTGGGACATTGATTCCCTGGGACACAAAGTAATTATAGCCTGTGGATTCTTACTGTTTTTGGTCCATTTACAAATTCTCAAACGACATCAGTAAAACCGTGCACAAAAATCACTTGGAGTTATCTAACAATTAAGTACCTTATGCTACTGCTTTTTAGCTCAAAACAAATTTCTGCTAATACTGTGTTTCTTAGACCAGTGTAACAGATCCTATGAATTTTTGTCAAAAGGAGAATTTTTTACATTTATCTGTGCTGATTCTTCATCTACTTTCTCCAGTTCAGTAAAGCAAATCATTGTCTCCTCCGCAGCCGAAGGGATATTGTCAGCCAATCGCTTCATAGGTCTGCTTCTTTTAAAGACTAGTCAATAAGGCTGCACGCTTAACCATCTTGGCCAGAGATTTAGGCATGCAAACATCACTGCCTTACAAGGATTAATTCTAATTACTTCACTAACTATTCACTATGCCTTTGCAGAACACTCAGTCCAGAACACTTGCTGCTATTGTCCAGCACACCAGTCCTTGTGTTTTTCTGCATTGGTGAGTCTCTTGGCTTTGTAACCACTTCTGGCAAGACTTCTCTTGATTGCAGATGGGTGTACTTGGGTTCCAGAGGTTCTCGCGAGTTCATACTGATAGCAGTGCTGGACTTCTGGAAAATCACCTGCAGCATGGGCAGTTTGGAGAAGGGCTCTCTCCTGCAGACCAAGTGCAAGGCTCTCATATGCTTCAGTGAAAATGTTACCAAAGGTTTCAGCTCAGCCTCTTGAGATACAAGGAACCATCTACACACTGCTGTTCAACTACTGAAGTTTGAATTCTGAACTACAGTTGATTGAACAACTTCTGAAATTTTCATGATTAACTTTACTCTCATTGTACATTGGAAACAAAATCAAGACAGATTTTATGCAATGATGTAGCCTTGTCTGATGCCAGTCTTTGCAAAGACTGGTTCTGCTATACATCTACCAGTTAGGGTGAAGTCTTGCATGCAGTTATGGATTCATGGGCATCAAATTTGAGCAGCCTGTTCTAAAAGCCTGAATACACAAACCAACAAGCTCAGGAATAGCTTCTATCCTGCTATTATCACACTACTGATTGGTTCCCCTAATAAAACAACATAGATATGCAACCTCTCAATTTACCTTGTCCATCCTTGAAGATAGCTGCGATCATCCCTTCCCAGATGTGAGTGATAAAGCTGTAGATTTATAACATACTCTACACTAAGACTTAGGATTTCAGTAGTCCTACCATTTATTTGAAGTGTTGAGTAGGAATGTACCATTTTGACTTCTTGTTGGATAGGAGTGGTGGTTTGCTTACAAATAGGTCTCTGTAGGATGGGTGCTCATGCCAAAGAGAGAATGACAGTTCAGAAGGTTTTTTTTAAGTGCCTTTCAGCAATGATTGCTACATATCTGATGAATTAACCCCCTCAGCCTTGGGTGCTTGTGCCACAATGACTTTTACAGTGCTGAAGTTAGCCAAGTTTACAAATCCACTACATACATTGCTAAGATTTGTCATAAAGTTCTACTTTCTGGCACAGTTCTTTTAAAAAAAAAGATAGCTATTTACATAAACAGGCTGGGCAATCATCACTATAAAGTGAGGCTGCAATGAGCAATGGTAAAAGGAAAAGTATGTTCTAGAGCTAATTAGCTTGCATGATATTGTGATCTATGTGAACTTTCTGGTGTAATGGGATTTAATTTGCATTAAGAACAAAGGAAATATTTATGGAAGATATCTTTGAAATGACAGGCTGTGCCATTACATTTTTCCATTGTTGCATAATGCTCAAGGGAACATTCCATGTGGAATTCTCCTTCTTATATAATTTCCTCCTCCTCAAAAACAATGGATCTTCACAGGTGTTTGACAGAATCTGCCAGCTGCACCAAGATTTGGTCTAATCTCAAATTAAAACCACTTATTCTGCTCATAAAAAAAAAATCACAACCATACTTCAGTGCTTAAAATAGTAGCAACAATAATTAATAAGAAACCAAGGGAGGCAACTGAGAAAAAGGCAGAGCAAGAAATTCATCAATCCAAGAAAAATATTCTTGACATTATCTCCTGGCCTCTACTGCTTGCAAAGTATCCCCTGTCTTCGATGTTTTTGAAAGTTGACTCTGAGCAAACTACAAGTCACCTGCCATTAGTAACAGTCAAAATTAATCACCTTGGCATGGCTCCCAATCCAGCAGTGCACCAATTTGAAAATTCCCATCTTTATTATCAAATTCTGCCAGTACAGCGTCCTTCCTGACATGTAGTGATCTTAGCTTGTAACTTTCTGTACTCCTCCATTACACTGGACAACAAAGGTTTTGCTTCCTGAATCCTTTGGGGTGTACCATGGATTTCGGGCCGATGATCATGAAAATCACCATGAAATTTCTCTATCACATATCATTTTTTAAAAATCTCCTATATTTGTTAATCAGTTATTCTGACTTGAATTATGAATTGAAGTAAGGAAGGCATTTTTGTTGGTCCACACATCAAACAGTTCATCAATGGCAGGCAATTCAAAGAACTTCCAATAGGACTGGAGAAAAATCAGATGGAAGGCATTCAAGGATATTGCTGTAAATTTTCTTGGCAACTATAGAGTCACCAAACCATGTGCAGGTGGTTGACACCATGCTTCATGCATTAAGCGCAACATGTCATTATAGATTCATTTTCTGCATTCTTATTCAGACATCTTCCCTGCAAATCTTGCCACTGTCAGTGATGAGAATAGTGATAAGTTTCACCAGGTCATTGTGGTCATGGAGCAATTGTAATCCATCAATGCTGGCTGATTACTGTTGGACAGTTAAGCAAGAAGCCTCAAGACACTGAGCACTGACAAAAATAATTAACAAAACATTTTAGCTTAGTTGTACTATTGCAAAAGCATATGTGTAATTAAATGCAGTATTTTCAATAAAAGTTAATTTCTTGTCTCTCCAAATTCCTACATGATACAACACGTACTAACAAGCTGGAGGAACTCAGCAGGTCGGGCAGCATCTGTGGAAATGAGGAGTCAACGTTTCAGGCCTAGACCCTTCGTCAGGACTGTGATGTACTGGTACATGATACAAGTAGCCTGATATTGTATTTGTGTTCAACTTCAAGTCATATACAAAACAAAATTCTGAGGAAGCAACACTTCCAAAATAATTTGTTGTCCAGTGTTATCAGCAGGTCTTTCAGCTGCCTTATCTGAACTATAAATCTATTTCTAGATCTCTCCAAAAAGTTTCTTAAAACTTATGACTTGCTCCAAAATAATTTGCCTTAGAAGTTTAATTTCACTAGTTAATGTTGCTGGAAAGCAGCCTGGAATATTTTACTCCTTTTAAGGTGCTAGATAGAGTTAAATAGGTGTAACAAGTACTTGTGGTTTAACAATAAAATGTTTCAACTTACCCAGGTGTTACTTGAATGACACGTAAGCATATAGACTCACACTTTTTTTTCCCTTTAGTACAGGTACACATTTATGATTAGTTTTTTTAAAATGGAAAAACTCATTTTAATAGATAAACGACCCAACCCAACCAGATAAGCTCACTGAAGGAAGGCACACTCAAATTCTATGAATAGACAGCAATGCAGCAAGGCCAGGAAGCACAGCATGCCATGTCATCCAAAAGCAACAGTGGAAGATCAAAACTGGAGGAGGTTGCATTAAGTGGGGGAAATTTATATTGAATTTCATGGTCTGCTATGGGAAAGCAAGGACAAGGATAACTGAGAAATTGGTAGTGACAGTCAAGCGCCCTTCTCGAATTCCCTTCTCTCCTTTCACTTAAACACGTGACAGCATCTTTGAGTTCCAGTTAAAACACAGATGTGTTCAGCATCTACATTTCCACATTTGGCCTTTTGCCATAGCATTTATGAAGTAATGGAGACAGCCCTTTTTCTTTGAATTCTTTGTTTAAATCATCTATCCTATTTCAAAGGCAAATCCAAATTCAACAATTAAAGTAAAATTACGAGGGCCTTGCTTTCCAATGAGCATGGCATCAATGTACATAAGCAATGAGATGCATGACAGCGGTTATATCAAGCTAGAAGAGGATAGCTTAAACATAGCAGGATCAAGATGTATATTTTAAAGATCATGGAAATGCAGCATGGCTCAAGGTGAATTCCAGAGATTAGGAATTAGATAAATAAACACAAGTAGTTCATATGTTAGGAAGAGATTACAAATACATGCAAAAAGGAGGTCAGAGCCAAGGATACATCCCTTGTGAACAAGGGAAATGTCCTTGTAGGAACATTAAGATCTGCTACAAGTATCCTGACTACAACCAAGTTGTGAACAAGGAAATGCCCTTGCAGAAACAGAAAAATCGGCTACAAGTACGCTGACTACAACTAAAGGTCACACTTACTATGGCAGTTAACCATAAATACATCTGTTTACCATTTAGGAACATAAACCAAAGGAAAAATACAGTTACCGAAATCAGGACACGGACTTGGCCTACAAGAAATTTGCGTATAAAATGGCTTTAATTTGTAGGATACATTTTAAACTCTGTAGACACTGTAACATGCATACTCATATGCTACAAAGGAATTACAAACCAATGACTCTGAAACATGCAATTGCTTTGAAATTAAAATAGACATACTGGACAGCAACTCAAAACTCAACTAAAAATGCAAGCACTTAAGTTGCTTTTCTCCAAAATATTTGGAACAATATTCTCATTGCAGATTTCACTTTTTATAAATAGACATTCTTTCAATGTCATCAGGAACTTAGTCAAATCAAATGTTCTATTCAGATTTTGTTAAATTCTTTACAAGTCACAGCACATTTAGCATTGCTTGATAAATTAAACTGCTTACAGATGAGACTGTACAGAAGACAGATGCAACCCAACCTCAAAAGTTTCACAATTACATTTGGCATACTTACTTGAAAGATGCAGAACTGTGCAAAAGTCTTAGACACATATGTGTATGTACACACACCCACCCCTAGGGTGCCTAAGACTTTTGCACTGTACTGTGTCATCATAGATTGGAGAGCAAGTTTGTAAATTTGACAGGAGCAAAGGATGTTGAGAACGGCAAGGATGGAATACAGCGGGAGGGGTGGGGCCAAACAATTGGTTTATTGATCATTATAGAATGCCTCTCTGGTGCTTCCCACTCTCTTCCCCCTTTTCCATGGTTCCCTTCTCACTTTCAGTCCACATTAGAGACCCGTATGGTTTATCACTACTCAAATGTCATGAATCTGCTTTCTTTTTGTGGCAGCTGGACAGTGCAATATATTAAGTTACTACAATACTGTGCAAGTCTTAAGAACCCTAGCTATAATATTTGTACCCAAGACTTTTGCACAGAACTGTAGAGGCAAACAAATCGCCACTGCCTTTGGGTAGGTATCTAGAGGCAATGGAATTTAGTCAACTCACATAGTAGTTGGATCTATAGATGGATTATGGAGTGGTGGATAAATAAATTATGATAGACTGTATATTTAGCGAGTAGGTTATACCAGAAAAAAAGATAAACAAACATTTCAGGTAAGCAGATAGTGCAGGAGTTGCCTGTGATCATCCCTATGGTGTAATACGGCAGGGAAGATAAAACTCTAGGTAAGCTGTAGTGGTAAGGGATTCATTACTGAGGGTAAAATATAGGTAATTCTATGACTGAAAGCGAGACTGCAGAGTGGTGTCCGTCGTCCCTAGTGCTAGATCAGGGATGTCTTGGAGCAGGTACAATGACATGGGTAGAAAGGATAGGAGCCTCCAGTTAATTTACAGAATTCAACAAAATTTAAAAAGACCTCTCACATCACAACCTTGGTTTTATTCCCTGTGACTAGCGAGAGTAAAAGAAGGAACACAGGAGTGATGTATGGCAGAAAAGCTGTAACCTGCTACTGAGAGGACAGGTGACAAGTAAACTGAAAAAGGATCACTACATTAGCAGGGAATTTTGTTCACACTACTCAGGAAGATTAAAACTAACTTGGCAGAGGGTGGAAATATTAATGTGTGCAGTAATTAGGGAGATAAGCTAAATATAGAGAATGGATCAAGGTAGCTCAGTATGGATCACAGACAGAGGCAGATTAAGGGGTATGGTGGGGGATGTGGTAGGTTCAATAAATTATTAATTTAATGCAAAGAGACATGTGGTCAAGTCAAATGGGCTCAGTGCACAAATTAGTACGGAAGTATGACTTTATTGAAATCACATAAATGGCACTGAGTAAAGAGAATGACTAGCAGCTTAATATTCTGATGAACTAAAGTCTTAGGGGTGATGGGGATGTATGCAGGAGGCAAGGAAAAATATTCTGACTCAGGGTATTATCACAGCAGTGTATAAAGCACTGTTCCCCAACACTGAACTAAAAAAGCTCCATGTCCCTCTAAAGCATGTTCATACTTGCCAACGCCCCCAAAAGTACTTTCATTCTTACCAACCCCTTCTTAGGCACAATATACTTTCTGGCACCCCGTAGAGTAAAAGCACGTTTACCAAATGCTAACATGAGAAACAGGATTATACTTTAAATTTTTATTTGTCTTTAAACCTAGCTTACACAGTCAATGTGACCCATAAGGTTAATAGCAAGAGTTGAAATTGTCAAGTTGTGACAGCAAAAGCGTCAAGTCCCCACGTGTAACAACATGCAGGCGGTTTGTTTTTTCTGAGTATGCTGTTCACTTCATCAAAGCCTCTTCCACCAAGATAGAAGGATAGAAATCCAATGAAGAACAGTTTGGCTCTTCTCTTAAGACCAGGAAACTTCGTATGACAGTGTAGCCACATAGCACAAAAGCCAACATTTTTGAAAAGCATTTTTGGCTTCTTCATTATTCTGAATTTCGATATTTTCCTCTTGCAAGTTCTTTCCTGTTCTTCCACCTTGCAAAGAAATGGGTTAATTACCCAATCCAGAATTTCCAGATCGTTCAGTCCTGCTGAAGGGTCTTGGCCCGAATGTCAACTGTAATCTTTTCCATAGATGCTGCCTGGCCTGCTGAGTTCCTCCAGCATTTTGTGTGTTGCTTGGATTTCCGGCATCTGCAGATTTTCTCCTTTGCGAAAGTTTTAAGCTACAGACATCGCACTTCAGTGTGAAGCAGCAAGCAATCCAACTCTTTGTCTTGGCATAATTGTCGAAATAGTCTGCTCCTTAATGTTTGAGCTTTAATTTTATTGATAAAAGATATTACAAGAGTCATGCTTGAAAAAAAAGTAGAGGTTTTTGACTGCGCGATATTAATGATGAATTACATAATGTTTTGCAATCAGACCTGCAATTTCTTTTTTCATAAATACCATTACACCAGATTGGTGACCTGTCACATTCGGTGCACAAGATGTCATGTCCCTAATCTGAATACTTTCATTCTCAAGATATATTTTGAGCTTGTCACAGATTGATTCTCCATTGATATTTGTTTTCAAACTTTTTACAAAAGAGCATCTCCTCATAAACTTTTCCATTTTTGATAAATTGTACATATGCCATTAGCAACGCCTCACTGTCTTCCAGTTAACTCACCAGTTGATTCCCAAATCCTGTTTTTTGTAGCTCTGTGCGTAGTTGATACTCAATTTCTTCACTCATTTCGTCAATATGAATTACAGAGGAATTGATATTAAAATACTGGTATCCATTTTGAGAACAGTGATGAACACTTCTGATACAGCAGGCATTATTAATCTTCCACCAATTGTAGAGGTTTTCCACACATTGCTATCATTTTGGAAATGTTATAATGAGACCACCATCAAGATCATTTTTAGCTTTCTCAGCAAATGACTTGAGTGTGCAATGCTTTCCAAATGCTTCTTTCATCTTCTGGAACTGAGTAATATCATAAGTAGCCTTTTCAGTGTGTCTTTTACAGAAGTTTTCCAGCAAACTTAATGATTTCATGGTTTCATTAGACAGTATTACAAATAAGACACATGGAGTGTTGCTGATCTAACAAGAATACACCATACACCAGGTATGTAACATTGTATTGATACACTTTCTGTAGTTTCTCTTTCTTAGTAAGATTAGAATTCAAGGTTTCACTGCCTTCAGATCACACTGTACGTATTTATCCATCCATCATTAATGGGGCTAAATTAAAATAACAAAATTATCACAAACTAGGAATGTCTATTGTACAATGATGACGGCTGTGAGTTGACATGGTCAGCCAGGTCTCGTGCCTCAAATTAGGGTGCAACTTACTGTCTTCTCGCCACCAAGAATCTTGAATGCCCCCCAACAACTTATATTTCCCCAACGCCCCTTTAGTAATGTAACCGCTCCCATTGTGAATCACTGGTATAAAGGGATTGTCCTAGAGGGATTTTACAACAAAATCATGAATAAAACTTTCCTGAATGAACTGCCTGAGCACAAGCTTAAATGAGCAGATTTCTAGATTATTATCATTGAGGATTTCTAGATTATCATTAATTTTTAAAAACACAAAATACAGGTAATCCTATCAAAGAAGGAGCTGTACTTGACCTTAGGAAATTAGACACAAGTATGTAATAAAAATGTTGTTTGGGGAACTCCACGGAAACGATGACTACAATTCTAATCACAAGAGATTCTGCAGATGCTGCCACTCTCGAGCAACACACACAAAATGCTGGAGGAACTCAGCATCTACGGAGAGGAATAAACGGTCAATACTTCAGACCAAGACCCTTCATTAAGATTGATAAGGAAGGGGGCAAAAGCCAGAGAAAGGTGGGAGATGGGAAAGAGGAATGGCCATAATTCTAAGTTTCAAGGGATAAAGTTAGTCTTCAACTTAACATCCAAAGCTTATGAGAACTGAAAGGAACTAGAGAGACATTTTGATAGCAGAAGAATAGAGCATCTGGTGAAAGCAGACTGGGAACATATTCATGCAGCTTAAACAGCAGCTGAAATGTAAGAAATTTTAAAAGAATTAGTAAGGGCCAGCATCTTCTGCTAAGGATGAAAAGCAAATATGGCAAAATTAGGAAACTTTGGATGTCAAAGGTTATTTAGATTTGATCATAAAAGCATATAACACGTCCAAGCATAGACAGTCAAGCCAGTTGCTTGAAGAATAAAGGGGGTGCAAGGGAATACTGAATAAATTAAGAGGGTAAAAAGAGCCCATGAAATTAAGATCAAGAACCAGCCTAATTATTTTCTGAATATATTAGAATACCCCTTTGTTGTCTGTTTTTTTAATGTGTGGAGCCAGAGGATACAGGTGAGGTCCTAAGTCAATTCTTCTGTCATCACAAAGGAAGGAAGGATATATTGATAATCTGAAGCATAAGGTAATAGAGGTGTTACAGATGACTGGGAACACACAAGGCGAGATAAATTTCCAGGAATGGGATGAGATCTAACCCAGAATGGTATGGGAAACAAAGCAGGAGATTGCTGGGGCAAGAGATTTCGCCCGGGATTTCTGCACCAAAGGATAGCTAATGAGTTTTTTTAAGTGCAGCAGGGATAAGCCAATAAACCTTCACCATCTATGAAGGCCCATCAGTGGAATGACCTCCACCAGTGGTAGGCAACTTATCGGAGAAAATTCGACAAGACAAGACATTTGGAAAGGCATGAACTATTTAGAAATAGTTAGCATGCCTTTATGGAGGGGAAAATCCTATCTCACTAATTTAAATGCAAGCAAATGGGATTAATGTTGAGGGACGAAACAGTGGACATGGGCCTGCCAGGACAAAAAGGTACATTTCTCTACTGTATAACAATGTTTCTACCCCAGTAATACAAGATTAGTACATTTGAAGTCAACCAAGTGTGGGAAAGGCACCATTAGTCTCAACCATCATACATCTAGAATGTATCCAAAAATGTAAAATGGCACCTCAATTAGTATGTTTTAAACCAAAGGACCATTCTTATAACTGAAAACAACCCTGACTTACAGTACAAGATTCTACATTTTCTTTAATTTCCTCAATAGCTTTTCCACCTTCAAACAATCTAAGTATAGACTGCTTAATTGACAAGAGATCTATGTTTTATTCAACACTCTTAAGTAATTTCAATCTTAAAGCATCCCTTCTTCTAATCAACCCACATGTAAACTGAATTACTGTTAGGGACAGGTGACACATTTAGCATCGCTGCCCAATAGCCTGAAGTAAATTTACTACCAAAGTGTATGTTAACTAATTCTACCTTGATTAATTTTCTTGTCAGCATCTACAAAATAAAGTACAATAGAATTTGAGAAAAACTATACAAAGACTGACAAATAATGCAAAAAAACTGAGAACATGAGCTGCAGAGTCATTGAAAGTGAGTCTGTAGTTGTGAAAACAGCTCTGGGGCTCCCAAGTTCAAACATGAACTTGGATGCTATGTGTAGAATTGGCATGCTCTTACTCTGACTGCATGGGCTTTTTCTTACACATCCCAAAATTACAAGTTAATTAGCTGCAGCAAAGCAACATGTGGGCAAGTGGCAAAAGAATTAAAAGTGAATGAAATGGCACAGGAAAGCAAGTTGCAAAGTTACAAGAAAATGAGGAAAACTGAACTGTTCTGGGATTATTCAGCAAAAAGCTGGCCTGGACCCAGTAGACTAAAATGATTCCATACTCTTTAACGAACAGCCACAAGAGTCCAATATGGTAGAATTCCCAATACTTTGGAACCAATCCCATTTAGATGAGTCACAAGTAGCAAATAATTTGCACATGATCTTAGGAGCAACTGCCTAGGTACAGTTGATCACATCAATACAAAAATTAAAAGTTAAACTAAATTACCCTGCTTTATTGAAATTCATCTTGAATGGTAGCTTATAGTTTAACAAAGTAAATAGATTACATGTATGAAATTACAGTATTTACTGTTCTAACCTCAATTTTAAATTATCAACACTTGGTCTTGAACAAATTGAATAGGAAATTTGAATTGCATGAAGTTGCACAGAACCATTGCTCTGGATTTCTTTCAGAAAGTTTCCATTGATTAAAATACTTTAAAACAAAGCTTGTACACAAACAGTGTGAATATTTAGCCTTTAAAGCATACTTTGTGATTAAGATCATGGCTGATCTGATCTTGACCTCAAGCCTATTTCCTGTCAAATCCACATAACACTCATTTTTCTCTTGTATGCCAAAAATGCTCAGATTGTATATAATTAATGATTTAGCATCCATAAGCTCTCAAGTAAATTATAAAGGTGCAGAATTGCAGAATACTTTCTCACCACAGTCTTAAATAATCAAACCCATTATCTTAATGCTATCTTACCCCAGTTAAGCTCCAGATTCCCCACCAAAATATTTTCCCAACACTATCTACTATGAATCCTAAGTTTGATTTAAAGTGGCAACTCGGTTATCTGAAATCCAAATTATCTATTAAGGTCAATTCTTCCACATTAAGCAAACCATTCAATCCAGCAAATTAATCTAGTTCATTTTCACACCACAGGTGCACTTTCTCAAACAGAACAAAAAATTTGGGTGTTGTATTACCAAAGCCCTGTGAATAGCATCTAGATTTTCTTACAACTACAACCAATACCCAACAGATCGTACACATTAGTCTGATATAGCCTTGGTATTACATGTAGCTTACAAATGTCATCCAAAAATTTATGAAGCCATGTACATGCAATCTGCATATTGATTCAAACTTACACACTTTAACAAGTATTGTAAGCAAATAAATGCAGTTGCAAGAAAAAGTTTGCGAACCCTTTGCAATTAACTAGTTTTCTACATTAATTACTCATAAAATGTGGTCTGATCGTCAACTAAGTCATAATAATAGCCAAACACAATCTGCCCAAACCAGTAACACAAACAATTGTACTTTTTCTCATCAATACTGCATACACAATTTGAACCATCACTGTCTATGTTCAAAAAAGCATGAAACCCTGGGGTAATGCCTTCTACAAAATGTATTTGGAGTCAGGTGTTCCAATCAATGAGATGAGATTGGAGGTGTGGGTTGTAGAGGTGCCCTGCCCTAGAAAAACACAGTCAGGTTACTGACAGAGCCTGCTCTTCTCAAGTCAGATCTCTTTATGTGCACCATGCCTCTATCAAAACAACTTTCAGAGGACCTTAGAAGAATTATAAAGATGCACTAAGATGGAAAAGGCTACTAAAACATTCCTAAGGACCTGAGTGTTCACCAGTCCATAGTAAGATAAAACTCTCTACAAATGGAGGAAGTTCAGTACTGGTACTACTCTTCCTGGGGGAGGGGGTATCTTAAAAAGATCACAGCAAGAGCACAATGATGCTGAAGAGAAGGTGAAAAAAAACAGCACAGGACCTGCAGAAACCTTTAAAACTTGCTAATGTCTCTGTTCATGTGCCCACTATAAGGAAACACCAAACAAGGAAGGTGTTCATGGAAGGACACCATGAAGGAAACCACTGCTCTCCAAAGAAAAAAAAGCTGCACATCTCAAGTTTGCAAAAGACCGCCTGGATGTTTCACAATGCCTCTGAGACAATATTCTGTGGACACAAGACAAAAGTTGAAGTTTCTGGCAGAAATGCACACCACTATGTTTGGAGGGAAAAGGGCACTGAACGCCAACACTAAAACCTCATCCCAAATGTGTAGTATGGTGAAAGGAGCATTATGGTTGGACAGCTTGCAATCATGAGGGAATAATGAATTCAAAATTGTATCTAGACACTTTGCAGGAGAATGTCAGGGTACCAGTCCATCAACTGGAGCTTAATAGAAGTTGGATGATGCAACAAGACAATGATCTGAAACACGAGTAAATCAATGGCAGAAGAGTTTAAAAAGAAGAAAATTTGTGTTTTGGAATGGCCAAGTCAGAGTCCAGACCTTAACCCAAGTGAGATGCTATGGCATGACCTGAAGGAGGCCGTTCATGCAAGGTATCCCAGAAATATTGATGATCTGAAACAGCTTTGTATGGAGGAATGGTTTAAAATTCCTCCTTGCCGATGTGCAAGTCTGATCAGCAGCTATAGGAAATGTTTGGTGGAGGTTATTGCTGCTGAAGGGATTCTAGCAGTTATTAAATACAAGGGTTCACAAACTTTCTCCAGTTTGGACTGTGAATGATTAAATAATGTATTCAATAAGATTGCATTTGTCTGTTATTGTGGCTTAGAAGAAGATCAGACCTCATTTTATTAGTAATTAATGTAGAAAACCAGGAAATTACAAAGGAGATCAAAGTTCTTATTGAGTCACTTCTTTTAAGTAATGAACTGGACTTGGTAGATTATCCCTAGAATAGCTTCAGGTTTACTTCCACTTTAAAATCAGAGCATGCATGTTGTCACTGGGCAAAAAAATCATACAGCACTAGATTTTTGCGTACACTGGTCATTACAAATTAGAGGGAATATTGATAGTGGTGTCTAACAACAGATACTTCGTCTGAAACTCCAACTATATCAACTGCAAATGCCATCAAAAATTAAGAAGGCATGCAAAAATTATTTTTCCCCACATCAGTTCTTTATAGCCTTTCACAAACAGTAGGTGTGGACAGTACTCAAGGTCCTAAAGACTAATTTACACAAAACTTTGGGTTTAAGGAGAAACAGGGACAACACAAAAATGCTTTTGGCAGAGAATACACACGATCACCTACTTGGTTCAGAGGTTTACTGGGTCACCATGTCAACCTGTAACTGTTACCTGCTCAGTTGAGGAAAAACACCAGAGACACAAAATTACCTCTGAAACGGTTTTTATTCAGAGAGGAGTTCGTAGCCCCACGCACTTTGGGCGTAAGGTAGCCAAGTCCCAACTTGTCGGTTTACAAAGGTCATACTTATACCCAAAAGCATGGTACTACATTCGCAAATATGGTTACCAATTCAAATTCATAAATTGATTGGCTATTGCATAGCTAAGCATGCAAAATACTCAGAATTTAGCAAAGGTTAAAGTGTAATACCTAGAATTAATACTGACGTACTTCAGGACACTTGAAATAGGTATCCTTAAAATATTTTGCCAAGCACATTGTCTTGTGGTTGTAGGTTCCCTTTTCCTTGTGGTCTCCACGTCTGGCCTGGCACCTGATTTTAAGCTATCTCTCCTTACTTCCTCAATGACTTACCTCTCTCTTGTCCTGTCTACATATTTTGCTACACTTACCCCTCACCCACCCCCTCTACACGTACCCCTTACCCTCTTCACATTCTCATTCAGAGTAAGTCACAATTATTACTAACATATAGCTTTGAAGAATAAAGATTTAAAGACTCCGAAGTAAAGATTTCTAAGGCTTCTGTGCCAGCAAGGAAGTTCAAAAATCAGATTGATATTTCCAAGAAGTGGATAAAAAGTTACAGAAGCTCTTTAAGAAATGAGGGAAAATTATTTCAAATATTTCTAGAAGAAGTACAATGGTTCCTTTCAACTGAGATAAATGAACACAGCTGGGATTTTAATGCACTTCAGTATCAACAATCTCTTGTATAGAATTTGGCTCATCTCACCTCTCAATACTTCAGTAAGAATAGGTCCTATCAGCTTAATATTTACTCATATATCAGCCTCTTTATCCCAAGAATCAAGTAATGGAAGTTTCACTACTTCAAGTAAACCCCTTTTTAACCAAGGTGGAGCAAAGCTACAAGCAAATCTCCAGTAGTGGTTTCATCTACACCCACTACAGATGTGACAAGACTTCACTCTGCAATAAAATCATTTATTTGTCTTCCAAATTACTTATTTCACCTCCAAGGTAATGCTGCTTCTCATCTATCAGACCTCTAAACATTCTGCAGATTTTTCCCAGTTAAATAATAACTTCTTCTTCTACAAAAGCAGGCAAGCTCTCATTTCCCATATTAGAGTGCTTAAATTTTGCCCAGTCCCTTAAAACAATTCATTTCCCATTGCAGTTTTAGGTCTTTTTCATAACTTGCTTTTCCCACACTCCCCTTCTCTCTATACTGGCCACCTCACTCTGCACTCTCAGTCCTGGCACAGAGATTTGACAAGAAACACTTTCCTCCTAAATGCAGCTCAACCTGCTGAGTTCTTCTAGCAGATGGCTTGCCTTCAATGTTTTCCTACCTTTGTACCATGGCACAATTTAGTTAAGTACACTCAGTCTCCTTATTCAAGTCAAAGATAAACAGCAAACATTGATGTGCCAGCATCTATCCCTATGGCACAAAGCCAATGGTAGTCTGGCAATCTGTAAATGACTGATTATCCTGACTCTTGTTATTCAGCTAATTTCTATCTATTCTTATGTATTACCCCAACTTACTAAGCTTTTATTTGGCAGCTATAAAATACCTTCAGGAAATTCAAATACAATATAGCTACCAGTTCCTCTTTATCCAGAACACATGTAACATCCTTAAAGAGCTCCAATAAATTTGTCAAATAAAACCTTTCATAAAACCTTGTTCACCCATTAAGGCCAAACAGAAGAGGGTAACACACTGACAATGCAGCTGAACAGACTTTGATTCTGACTGAACTTGTTGTGCTGTGTGGAACTGGGATGTCTCCCTGTGACTGAGTTTTTCTAGCACTTGCTTTGTACCACATTTCAAAGGTGTGGGAGTTGGGTTAACTTCACTGCTCTCAGTGGCAGCAAGGACAGGAATAGCAGACATGATGGTCATGAGGTGGTGAGGTTACAGGGGAATAGTTGATGAAGAGAGATCAATGGGATTGCTTTGATAGATGTCATGAATCCAATGAGCTGAACAGCTGCCACTGTATAGGGAATTATGGAAAAATAAATGACCCTTATTAGCCACACTAGCAATTTTTACCATCCTATCTGCATTCATGATATCACAAGATTGGTGATGGCTTCATGTTGGGTATGACAAATGACATGGAATTAGGTATCTTAAATTTATTCTGAAGTTCTAAAGTCAAAGCCAAAAATCAAATTTGAATTTATTCTCATAAGCACAAGTACACGAGCTCAACCACAATAAAATAACTCCTTGCAGCAGCATAACAACAGCATTCACAAAAACAAATGTTTTTACAAGAAAACAATTAGAACAAAGTCTGTTTTAGTACACTCCAGATCAAGCTGTGCTAAATAACCAAATATATTTACAATACAGGTATTTACATATGTGGAAAATTGTCCAGGTAAGATAAAGCTTTCGTTTTTCAGAGGTACATTGAGACACTGAAACATACAGTGAATGTGATTCACTCCATCTAATAATCAATAAATGCTGGCCTTGTTTAGAATGTCCAGATCACAAAAACATATGATCAAGCTGTATCAACACGTGTTACGAATTTCTAAATATCCAGCTTCTCCTCTTTTACTAATGAATTGCAGCTCCCTCCATTTTATTGAAATCTCAAATATGGACATTACATTTGAAATCTTCCACCCAACTGCAAAGTTCCTACAATCCAGTAAACTTTGGAAGATCACGTTTTTTCTATGCATAAATGAAGGACCAAGTCCAGTGGACCTGTTAGCCTTCAGTTCCACAAACTTGCCTAGTACTTTTATCTATGTAGTAATTGCTTTTAAGTTCCTCCACCCCCTTTACTCCCTGATTTTCTATTACCGGTATGCTTTTGGTACCTTTCACCTAGACAGAAAAAGTATTCAATATCTCTATTTTTCTGGTATTAGCTCCAAAGAAAGGTTCACCCTCAAGGTGACTAATATTCACCTTAAGTAACTTCCCTTTTATA
Source organism: Hypanus sabinus (assembly GCF_030144855.1). Taxonomy (NCBI): domain Eukaryota; kingdom Metazoa; phylum Chordata; class Chondrichthyes; order Myliobatiformes; family Dasyatidae; genus Hypanus; species Hypanus sabinus. Next base: position 116,996,539 of record NC_082708.1, read on the forward strand.
TTTCTGATAAAATTTCAATTTGCCTTATTTTATTAAATATTTCTAAATCAATCCCTTTCACAGCTGAGAATCTGCACTACAAAAGAGGTTTACATACAAGATCCAGACTCTTGTTAAGAGATAATTTGGCAAAAGAGAATGTTCTCAAGGAAAAGTGCTTGTAATTTATCACAGGGAACCTGAAAAATGTTGGCATACACGAGATAAGTTATTTACTAAAGCACAAGAAAGCACTTCCTAGTTCTTATTTAAGATCTTCTTTAGAATCCTCAAGTGGTACTTCTTGGTAACATCTTCGACCAATGCAATGGACATATTATCCACAGCAAACAGAGTGAACTGTAAACTACTTCTGACAGAGAACAAAGCTGTAAAGAGTGGAGGAAACAAAATGCAACAACCTCCCAATACAAGGTGCAGCAATTTCTCCAGGAACATTTTAATTGAGGGAATATGTATTACATGCCCGAATCAATTTCAGGCACATAATGCAGAGTGGTCACCAAATATGACAGATAGCAGAATTGCCCAACATCTCATTCTGGCTGGCATAAGTACTTTCAAAGGACTACAGAAACATTACAGCATAGGTAGTGGTCATTTTGCTCTAAAATTAATGCCTTCTTGTGATAGTAATCTAATCTTATTCTCTATAATTCCAGGAATGTTTTGTAACTTACTGGATATTTTCCCATCCTCAATCCAAGTACTTGGTCCAGCAAGGAGTTACTTACCTGTTTCTATTCTGACCATACAATATCTAGATCAATTGTCTTTATTTTGTCAAAACAACCCATTTCTTTAATGCATAAATAAACAATATGTACCTGAAGACAAAATCCAATTCTCTGAAAACCTTCTCTATATCAAAACTCCAGTCACCTCCTCAGGAAAAACTATTCTGCATGCAACCTGAGAAACCTGTGTGCTTTCATTCCAGTCCAGTAACTTTTCCCTCAGAGGCTGCCTACTTTCAGTTTCAGTATGTTGGACAACTAATCCCAAGCAAATGTTAATTTATTCACTTTCAAGACTTGATAATCTAATGAAAATCAACAAAGTCTCCCTCCCTCACCTCTTAAGACATACTTACCCTGCACTGTCCAATTCACACAATGCTGTATTGGCTCCCGATCTTCTAAACACCTCAATTGTAAAGCACCCAACCCTCTGTTTAAATATTGCCTTCTTCTATATCTGTAGCCTCCAAGTTTAAAAGCATAACTTCACCTCAAGAAACCATTTGGTTTCTTTTACAAGACCCATCCCATCAATAATGAATTCACTACAGCCAAGTAGATCCACTTCCTGGAATTTCCTTGTGAAACACACAGCTCCTTAAGTCACTTCTTTGCTCAAACTTCTGATATTCTAATCATCATTCTACAATGGCATTTTTAAAA